>NC_056733.1:519415617-519550617 GCF_019279795.1 Protopterus annectens
ATTGTGTCGAAGGCTTTTGCGAGGTCCAGGTAGGCTGTGTGGACTACCTTTCCCTCATATATGGCTTTGGTAACTGTTTCAAAGAAATCAACTAGGTTTAAGAAGCAAGATCTGCCCTTAACAAAGCCAAATTGGGTAGGGTCCAGTGTCTGGAGGCTCCCAATGTCTTTGTTTATGAGTTCCATGATAATACACTCCATAGCTTTACAGACCAGGCTAGTCAGGCTTATGGGGCGATAGTTTCCGGGGTCCGTTGTGGCACCACCTTTGTGGAGTGGGACCACTGTAGCTGTATGCCATTCTTTGGGTACATATCCTGTAGTAAGGCTAAGTTTGAACAGTGACTTAATGTGAGGGTTCAGTTCTTGGAGCTCATGTAAGACACAGCCTGGGACTCCGTCCAGTCCCATAGATGCTGTGTTTTTTGCTTTGGAGAGGGCAGCTTTCACCTGTGCATCTGTGATGTTGTGATAGGCATTTGCTCCTTTGGGGGGGAAGGGGGGGAGAAGTTTGCGCTGAATCTGTCTGCCAGGATGTTGGCTATGTCTGTAGGTTCACTATATTTTGTACCGTTATGCAACAGTTCAGAGCATATCTGGGAGTTTCCTCCCATGTTCCTGACATAACTAAAGAAGGCCTTGTGATTATCTTTAGTGTCGAGGGCAATTTTTCTTTCGAAACTGGCCTTTGATGATTTTATGAGGGATCGAAGTATCTTGCTAATACTGATCAGAGACGCCTTCCCTTTTTGGGATTTTGCTCTGTCATGTAGTAGCTTCCTCCTTCTGTTGTATAGTTTATTTATGGTCGGGGTCCACCAGACCAGTCTCCTGTTTTTGGAGGAGTGAGTCTTGGTTTTACTTGGGATAGCACGATCCATGCATTCCTGCAGGTGCTCACAGAATGCATTTGTAAAGGATTATGCGGATTGGGCTGTATTATCCTCTGGCCCAGGGGCTTTAAAGGATTCCACCTCAGTCTTGAGAAGTGCAAAGTTGGCTTTTGAGAAATTCTTTACAGTGATTTCCTTGGCTGGGGGTGGGGACGGGATATGGATGTCCAGGGAAATTTGTTTATGGTCTGATCTTACCAATGAGGGGTTTACCTCTGGTGTGGAACATAAGAGTCCCCATGTTGGTGATGACCAGGTCCAATAGGTTGTTCCCTCTTGTGGGAGTGGTGACCAGTTGTTCCATTGCGTTAGTGTTTATAAATTCAAGGAACCGTTGGGCGAGGGTGTTTGGGCTTGAGTAGTTTTCCCAGTCAATGTTTGGGTAGTTGAAGTCACCCAATAACATAGTGTTTGGAGAGACCTTCATATTTTCCAGTGTTCTCAGGAATGCCAAGTGGAGTTACTGTAATAGGGAGGGTGTTCTGTAGCAGGCTACAAACTGAAAGGCAGTTTTGCCTGCTGTTAGTTGCACATGGATGGTTTCCAATGCTTCGTGCAGTGCCACTAACCTGGAGGTGTACGTATCTTTGATGAATATAGATACTCCCCCTCCTTTTGTGCTTCGGTCCGAGTTTTGGGGCCGAAACACATGGTATGAGTTATAACCTGGTAGTGCTGGGGTGCTCTCAGGAGCCTTGAACCAGGTTTCTGTTACTGCACAGACATCGATTTTCTCCATACTGAGGACAGCCTCGAGTGCGTGCATCTTGAGGTTTAGACTTCTGGCATTGAGTAGCATTACCTTTAGTTTTTTTATCCTTGGGTTGTCTATGGAGGTGGGTTTGTCCTTTGAGCCTTGCCTAAAAAAGGCACTATGGGGGTGGCAAGAGCCTTGGCCAGTATACGAAAGCCTAAGGGTGACAGGTGCAAGCCGTCCCTAGCGAAACAACGTGGCTTGTCGAGCATGTCATCCCAGGCTGACAGACACTGGATCCCCTTTGAATGACACCAATACTTTAGCCAATTGTTGAAACTGATCATTTTGTCTTTATACTGTGGCATCATTCTTGGTGAGGGCAAGAAGCTACTCAAGATCAGGGTCATACCAGCCTGGGCTACATGGTCAGAGAGCTCCTCTGTGTCTCTTTTTATGTAGTCCAGGGAGGTACGTCTCAGGTCATTCACACCAGCATGGACAATGACGGAGTCATACTTGTACTTGCTTTGGAGTGACCCGAGTGCTTGCGTTATGTGGCGAATCCTGGCACCCGACAGGCAGCTTACAGTGACCTTCTCCTTGTTCAGTCTGGTGAACGGGACGTCAGTGTGCCGGACAATAGAGTCCCTTATAACAAGTGTATTTGGTGTGTTGTTTGGCCTTAAGGGCTGTGACTGTGAGGCACACTGATTTTGTGAGATATGTGATTCGTGGGTATTGCTGATGGGTGGCTGTTGCTTGGATATCTGCTTAGGAGGTCTTTGCTGTTTTGGCAGATTTTTATTTAGAGCCTCCGAGTATGTTTTTGTGTGTTTATGTGTTGGGTATGCAGATGCAATAGGTCTGTGTGAGTCTGGATTTGTGGTGTGGGTGGTTACCTTTTCCTCCTGACTGACTGCCAGTCTTGGGTTGAGAGAGCTCTGCCTCCAGTTTGGCTGTGTAAATGCATCTCTCACATGTATTAGAGTTTGTTGGAAGGAGGAGAGGGTTGTCTGTGTACATAAGGAAATTGTAACACTGCCTCAAAATTCCCAGATTCACCAGCTGGACTGGAGAGTAACCTTGAAAATGACCCTTGGACATATCAGATTAGTATAGGGAACTGTTTTTTTACTGATCAGATTAGGGAAGGGAAATGATTTTTCACTTGATCAGGAAGGACCAATCGGGAGCCTAATACTTAAGAGAAGTCAAGGAGGGTGTAGTGCTTTAGTTAGTTAGTGTTTCCTTATAAGAGCTGAGCAAGTGCAGGGCTTTGGAAAGAGAATAGTGTGACTACTTTGAGAGTTTGATCAGTTCTAAGGGAAAAAGTGAAAAGCAGACTTTCTGGAGCCTGGAATAGTTTAAACCTGCTTAGGCGACGCTGCTCAGTGCGCAAAAAGAGAGTTGTAGGGTTTTAAGAGCGAGAGAGATCAAGGAGTTTAGAATTGACCCAAAATGGCCAATAAAACTACAGCTTCTAGGTAGTAACCACTCCTCCAGGGGTAGGCAGGCTGTTCAGTGTTAACCACTCTCACGGGTGAACACAGAGACTTCCCTTTAGCCCAAGCAAGCACTGGCCTTCTAGAAACTTCCAAACAGTTCAGAACAGCAAATCTGTAACTGAACTTTCTTAACTTTCAGAAAGTGGGAAAAAAGCAAGATTTTTTTTCTTTTTTTTTCTTTTTGTTGTAGTTTAAAGGTAGCAGAGATACACAAGCAGCAAAATAATCACAACAGTGCAATAAATGACCCCACACGAGTGCTAGGCCAAAATCAGGTAAAATGCAGTTTTTTAGAGAAAAAAACGATTTTAAATTAAATGCAACACAGGAAATGCAGTAAATAGGCTCTAGATGTGTTCCAAGTACTGTTACTGTTACAGATATAAACTTTAGCAAGCCAGAAAATGCCAAAAAGTAGGAGGCAAAGCAGTAAAACTTAAAATCAGAAGAAAATACTTAAAATCACAAAAGTGGCTCCTTTTCTTCTCTCAGCGTTTTCTCCCCTTGGTAGGTGCTTCAGCAACAACTAGCAAGCCTGAAAAGATGCCAAAACCACGAGGCAGCCGGGTTTTAAGAGAGAGAGATCAAGGAGTTTAGAACTGACCCAAAATGGCCAATAAAACTACAGCTTCTAGGTAGTAACCACTCCTCCAGGGACAGGCAGGCTGTTCAGTGTTAACCACTCCCACTGATGAACACATAGACTGCCCAAGCAAGCACTGGCCTTCTAGAAACTTCTAAACAGTTGAGAACAGCAAATCTGTAACTGAACTTTCTTAACTTTCAAAAAGTGGGAAAAAAGCAAGATTTTTTTTTCTTTTTGTATCTGTACCACTGACAAAAACGCATCAGTATCTGATAAATGGTTAACAGTTCTGCATTTATTCCCATTTTCTCCAGTCCCTTCGCTTAGTGGTAAAGGTTGGAATGACTACTGTCTTACATAGTCAATGTCCAAGTCTGCATCAGTAACAAATGAAAACACTGGAGGACTCCCCCCCCCCCCCACACTATATAAAAAAAAAAAAAAAAAAAAAAAAAAAAAAAAAAAAAGGATTTTTTCCTTTTGAGTTTTTTTAAGACCTTTAATGTCATTCTTAGTGGTTGCAAACCTTGCAACCTTCTTTTTCTGTTGCCACACAAACTGTCTGTTGGTTTTATAGTCAAGAATATCCCTGTTATACTTTTTAAATAAAGTTTTCTTCTTTTATTTCTCTAAAACACTCATTTCTTGCAAATAATTACCCACACAATGAGCATTTTGAGTCGCACTGAAAGCTTGTTGCTTTGACCAACACGTGTCTGTTGTAAAAATATTTGTCACTCATAAAAAACTGAGACTGTGTACAAAACGTAAAGCTTTCTGCTGCGCAGAGCACTACTATCACCAGAAAAGATGATCAACTTTGTTTATATGGAGTTCCTAAATAACCCTTAAGCCACTATGTGTTAAAGGCTTATAAAACCTGATACGTAACAGTTTCTGGTTCCATACAATACTAATTTTTTATAAGGAAAAAAAATCAGCCTTTAAATAAAGACTTAATGTTAATATTTATCCGTCGTATCATTTTTAAAGGCTGTATTAATGCTTCCCTCTGACCTGTTAGCCCTGTACCAGCTGAAATCATCATTGTCTTTAGGTTAAAAGCAGAAACAAAACCATTTAAATCCATGGTAAATCTAAAATTCACATCTGGGCATTGGCTTATTCTCCTGCAAATATGTGAGGTGAACCAAGAAACAGAAAACTACTACAATAACTCACTACCAACCTCCTGTAAAAACAGCTTCAAATCCAAAACAAAAGTAACCAACACCATTTAATACACTAAATGTTTTGATAAAAAGATGTGGTGACCACACTATTGTCACCATCTTGTTTAAAAACCTTTCAAAAAATTCTTATCAGATAGGAGTTACTCCTCCAGCCATCTCTTGCTAGAGACCATAACAAACTGGTATCCTTTCTCTTCCCTAGACCTCTCTAAAGCATTTGACAACGTCTCCCAGCCCCTACTGCTGACCTAAATCTTTATAGCTCTATTTCTCAGTTATCTAGTTACCTCACTGATGGAAAGCAATCTGTAAATTGGCTTTTCTCACTATCACCTGCCCTACCCATTAAGATGGGAGTCCCTCAAGGATCTGTAATAGGTCTACTACTTTTCAATATCTTTACCAATCATCCTGTCCGCAGTCTTCACTCGTACAACAATAACACAAAAATCTTTTAAATCTATTGAAAACTGGCTCTCCGATAACCAGTTAATCTTAAATAAAAAAACACTGTTTTCTTCCAAAATCCTTCAATCACCTAAAGCCTTCTTTCCATATCACATCCTTTAACAATACTTCCATCACATCTGAATCGCATACTAAACTTCCTGGCATCATCATAAATGACAGACTTAAATTTGACCATCATGTGCTTTATTGCATCAAGAAAACCCACCAAAAACTTGGATTGCTCTACAGAAGCAAAAAATTATTATCTAATAAGGTTAGAATATGTTTCACATGCCTACCTTCTCCCTAGCCTTTCTATGGTTCACAAATCCTCAACCTCCAGACCTATATCCTAATAAAATTAGAAACCACTTACCATTAAGTTGGTAGATTTGCTGCAAACCAAACCTATAAATCACACCACTGCCTCTCCCTAAACTACTTAAACTGGTGAGAATTCCTCCATCAAATACCTCACTCACAGCTGCAGATCATAACTCTCCATCAGACATAAGCCCTCCTTCTGTCCAGATAACTCTACTCTCGTATTCCCCCTACACTTCTCCCAGGACTATCAAAAGCTTTGACCAAAATTTGCTGCAAATCTACAAGCCAAAAAGCCTAATAGGAAAAAACATGTACAGCTACTCCCCTCTCCTGGAACAAACTTCCCCTAAACATTAGAAATATAAATCACCCACAACAATCCAAAACTGTTCTGAAAAACTTTCTAATCAGCTCCTGGACCTGCCACTGTAAACATCCTCCATGAACTTACCAGACTCCTCCATCAACTCTTATAAACCTATCTGGCCTTCTACATAACCTCCCCACTAAATCATGTTTCTCTCACTAACTATTCTTTACATGCTCTTCTCCTATTCATCCTAACTTGTTAAACCCCTGCCCCTCTAGTTAATATACCCTTACACTTTCATACGTCCCCCTTGACTATCGAATACACTCCTCAGTTATAGAAAACACTCTAAATAATTCCCTTTCATTTTTACGCTCTCACTATGCTCCATATACTTACAGTATAAATTAATTCACACTGCAGCTTCTCTTTTACTGTGCATAACGAAACTACTCTGCAAATAGCTAAGTCAATTGCTTTTGATGGTCTCAAACAAACTAATCGATTACAAACTTATACTTTTCAATAACTTGTAACTCAAAGACTGTACATTTTATACTGAAAAATTTTTTTACTACTTTAATTATTGTACTATTTTTATATTCTATGTTTTTGTTTATTACTGAGGAGCTCTTCCTGGGCCTCCATTGAAAAAGGGCAATAGCTCTGACGGACTAACCCAGTCAACAAATGTGAAATTAAAAAAAAAAATGAATAATGCTTGGGAATTTACAAACAAATTGAACACTGATAGGTTCCCTCATTTACCTTCTGTCACTAACTTTCCTTCTGAAATACAGAAATTCAAGAAAATAACAGCAAATTACTGGTGCGTTTTGTTATCTAACCATGAGTTGACAGGGTTACAAAATAAAAAAAAATGTTTCCCTACAGGAGAGGGAAAATAAGAATTTTTTGTGCAACACAACTTTGGTAACATAAGAAGAACTGCGGTGGTGGTGCTACGGTAGCGTTGTCGCCTCACAGTAAGACATTGCCCTGTTCGATTCTCAGCTAGAGTGTCTTCTGTGTGGAGACATGCGTGAATGGGCGTACCTTCGTTGAAGGTTGTGCATCAGGGCCGGCAACTCGGCATGTAAAAATCTACTGCCAATCATTAGCGGACCAGAGTTCCGCTGTGGCAACCCCTAACCGGGGAAAGCCAAAAGACACAACAACAACTTTGGTAACATAAGAAATAAAAAGATACAAACTACACTTCCATGAACAGACCCTATGAGCTGCCATCCATGTCATAACTGTATCTTTTGCAAAGTGGTACATAAAATACGTTTATGATCACTCAAAAGATGCAAGGAGTTTAACATTAACATTCAACTACATGTTTCATCACTCATGTTATTTATTTAGTTACGTGCTTTTCCTCTGCCTTTTACAAACAGAAGACATCTAGGACTTTCAATCATCATATTTAGAACATTTAAATAATATGACATGTAAAATGGAAACAAAAACTTGACACAAAAATAGACTAAATACCAGAGCGCCATCTTTACTTTTACAGGCATTAACAACATCGTACAGAAAGGGGCTAACCCTGCATATACTCAAAGTCCAGTTGTGAGCGATCTTACCGTAACAGTAGATGTCTCTCGCTGCTGGAGTATTTTTCGTTCTTGGCATATCCTGCAGAGGATAGCTGAATGCCTGCCCACTATATTAAAAACGTTATGCCTTCCAGGTGCAATACATCAGACGAATGCCCTGTGTGCACGGCATAAGGTACATACATGATGTACAAGTTAATCTTCAGAACTGAAGTGCCCTAGAAGAACAGCAGCAACCTCACAGAAAAGTAAAAACATGTTCATCCAGGAAGGGAAGAAAAAGAAAATGATGTAAGAAAGACCCCTCGGTTAGAATGAAGATAAGGGGGTAGGAGGCAGGGACAGAATACTGCAACAGTTAGAAGCAGGACATCTCCTGTTAAGGGTAAGATTCTGCACAACTGTATGTCCTTCCTCAACACTGTTGCAGTATTCTTTTCACTCTTAGGAAAGTAAAAAATAAAAACTACCGGAAAGTATGTGATGAGGAAGCCACAGAAGAGCCTTCCAAAAAAAACATGAAGGATGGGCCAGGAAAAACTCACCCTAGCCATAGAAGTACCATCCAACTTGTAACGTTTGGTGAAAATGTCAACAGAATACCAAGTAGCAGATTCCAAAATTGATCTAGTATTCAGACCCTTAGCACCAGAAAAGGCCACTGCTCTGTTAGAATGAGCACAAACAGGAGAAAAAAGCTTCTTGTCATGAAAAGAATAGCAAAAAGAAATGGCCTTAGAAATCCAGGAGGAGATGGTTTGCTTACACATCGCCAAACCAATTTTCTGGTACGATAGGAAAGAAAAAGCTGGTCAGAGCCGTCTACTTAAATCCAAGGTTTAAAGAATACTTTTACTAGGAGTCTGTGCAGAAGGGAAAAAAAATGAAGGAAGATGAATGGACTTATTAAAGGATAAATGATTAACTATCTTGGGCATAAAAGGACTGGCACAAAAGATACCCTGTCCGAGAAAAAACAAAGGGTGGAATTGCCATGAGCACTTAGCACTTAAAGTTCAGAGACTCTCTTGGCAGAAGTAACAGCCACCAACAATACAGTCTTCCAAGTACAATGTTGTAGGGAAACGGAAACAGCAGATTCAAAAGGGGACTGCATCACTTTGTGAAGAACAAAATTAAGGTCTCATTGAGGAGGAGGAATAGGCTTTCTTGAAGGCTGACTAAGGAGGCGGCCTTTCAGGAATTGTTTGACTTTAAAAAAAGAAGACAAAGGTGGATTCAAAGGCAGACAAGCCAAAAGAGCTGACAAATGAACTTGAACAGAAGAATATGCAAAGCCAGAATTGAGCAACTCACACAAATAAAGGACTGCAGGAATACCCACAGAAAAATGGTCTGGGTCATGCTTCAGGCAGCAGATGCAAAATCTCTTCCATTTAGTTATATAGGAATTTCTAGTGGTGAATTTCTGGCCTTCTACAGCACCCAAAACATGTCCTCAGAAGTGTCAAGTGAAGGGTGGGCAAGTGAACGTGAATGAAAGATCCCTTGTTTGTGTGAGAAGAACCTTCATGTGAAGTAACTTGTGATGACTGCCCTGGTCAGATGAAACAGAATTTGGAACCAGTGCTGTGTGGGCCAAAAGGGAGTCATTAGCAAGATTTTGGGCATGTCACAATCTTGTGGAGGACATTTTGTAGTATAGGAAGACAGCAATAGGCATACAGACACATCCCTTTCCAAGAAAAGGGCATAATCCACTTTACAAGCCAGAGGACTTGGCATTCCTTAACAGAAATGGGGAAGCTGTCTGTTAAGAAGAGAGGCAAAAACATCTACTTGACGAGTACCCCACTGATGTACAATGTCCAGAAACACCTCCCTGTGAAGCATCCATTTGTGAGGATTTGTCCTCTTGTGCTCTGGAGGAATGTAAATTGCCTAAAGAACCAAGTAATGGTGGACTACAAAGTTCCAAACCTGAACAGCCAGCCTGGAAAGAAGGTAAGATGTTGTGCCACCTTGTTTGTTGATGTGCCACAACTGTGGTATTGTTTGTAAAATAATCTTTAGAGGACCCAGAACCCAAAGGGAGTGAACAGCCTGGAGTGCTCAAATTAGAGCCCTCATCTCTTTGATGCTGACATGGTCTGCCAGTTGTTGAAGGGATCAAAGACCCTGGACTTTGAGGTTGTTTGAGTATTACCTGAAAAAGCAAACCTGCATTTAGGAAAATCTGGTGAATCTACCAGCAGAGCTCGACCTTGAGACAAGCCAAGTGATGAACCCAATACTACACAGCATGGCAGTGGTGGAACCAAACAATACTGAGCTATTACGGAGTTTGGCAACGAAAACCATTTGAATGGTGGAAGCCACGCAACCCAGAGCTCTGAGAAATTCCCTTGCAGGAAGGACTAGAAGCGGTAGAAGGGACTGCAAATAAGCATTCAGAGACAGGACCTTGGGAGATGGGAGGCAAGTCACCACTGAAATGGTTTGAATCCTACAACCCAGAACACTTGGTCTTAAGAGGGAGTCTGCACAGACTTTTTGACACTGAGAGTGAACCCCACAATGCACAGAAGCATAGTGAAGTGAAGGTCCTGAAATAGGAGCTGCTAAGAGGTGACTTGAATCAAAAGATGATCCATGTAAGGGAATATCTGAATTCCCTGTAGTCTGCAGAAGGTTATCACAGGGGACAGACATTTGGTAAAGACCATTGAAGCTGTAGAAAGACCAAAAGGCAAAGCAAGGAACTGATAATGAGAGGAAGAAATGGAGAAACATATACATTTCCTGAAGGGGGTGAGTAGAAATGTGCAGGTAAGAGTCCTTCAAATCCAGGAATGCCAGAAAAGCTTAAGGAAGCAACAAAGGAAAGTGTCTGAAAAGATAACATCCTGAAAGAGTGAACTTTCAGAAAGGTGTTGAGAAAACAAAACAGGTATAAAATAGTCCCCCACGGCCCCTACGTCATGGGAACCAGAAATATCCTGGAATAAAAATCTCTGCTGACAGAAGGAACAGACTGGATGGTTCTCTGTACCACCAGATCCTGAAGAACCAAAGGAAAGTGTGGGTGCTGACAAGGAGGAGACTGAGGAAGGAGGAAGGAACTCCCAGACCATAAAATAACTATTTTGGGTAATGAAAAACACCCAAGTATCTGTGCTTATTTGTTGCCCAACAGGAAATAGTCACCCTGAGGGACAGGGGAATCTGGCAAAGCGGTAGGAGTAGCTGAAAGACAAACAGAAGCAGATTTGTCATGGAAAGAAAGCTTCTGGCCCTTAGAACCCTGAGAAGGCTTGTCCAGAAAAACGCTTATAGAAGCCTATGCTGCATAGTGACAAAAGAAGGCTTAGACGGATAATTTCTCTGAAACATAAGAACAGGAGAGACAAAGATTTGTTTTCATTCCTTCATAACTTTACCCTTATTCTGAAAGGAACTGGTTTTATAAGGGGGAGTCTAATAACTTTGCCTGGATATCTTCAAGAAAGCTTGGGAGGTGCAAACAAGAATACCTCATCATAACACATCCAGATGCAGATGTCCCAGAGAAGGCAACAGCAGCATAATAACTGCATTTAACATTAACAGAATGTTGAGCTACCTGAGAAGCACAGCTCAAAAGGGGAAATGGCAGAAGACGTACCCTCCAAATCAGGCATATCAGCCAGAATGCTCCCAAGTTTGGAGAGGACTGCCAGGACATAGTCATATGGGTCTTGTAATAGCTCTAAAAACTAAGGCAGCAGAAGTACATACTTTTTAGCCATACCTGCCCATGGCACAGCTGTCCTTATCAGAAAGCAAAAGCTTAGAAGAGGACAGGAACTTAGATGGTTTATCAGTGGCTATAGAAATAACACTAGAATCAGATGAAGGCTTTTATACAAAAACATCAAGAACTTTATAGAACCTTTTCAGCTTCTTAGGGGCAGGAGGTTCAGAATCAGGGGCTGAGAAGCTGCAGTGAAAGTATCCAAAAGGGCATCCAGCACTGAAGGGACTGCAGAAGGATGACAAGAATCTATTTATAGAGTTCATAATACCTTTTTGAATATCAAACCTTGGAATAGTCTCACTTAAAATGTTTCATTACACAAACTATCATATTCCCAAAAGACCGTTCTTCCACAGTGGAGCCAGGAGAAAGTGAATGCTCTTCTTCAGACCCCAGAACAAGATGAGGAGTAGATCTGAGAACAGTAAGCCAATAACTCCTTACCAGAGTCTAACTCTTCATCGCACGAATCAGAGTAGTTACGGTGTCTGAAAAGGAGTTGAAGACCAGGGAACAGAAGCAGGAACAGATCATCCTTGAAGGGGCTTTACAGCCATAACAGCACTGAAAATCCTGAGTAAAATGTTGTCATTCTTTGCGAGGATCCTGAGCTACAGGGGCTGCATGCCTAGTCTTCTGCTTCTATTTTAAAGGAACACGAGGTTTGACATATCTAGGAGGTTCAGACCCCTGCCTAAATTCAATGAGGATACCAAGCACTTCTTCCCTAACAAGTACCTGAGGAATCACCCTATGCCTCTTCGATATAATCAGTCATGGCTCCCCCATTCACATCTGCACAAGACCTAAGCACAGCCTCAGTGGACGTGCAGGTAGACAGTGCTGTGTCAGTCTCAAACTGGGTGGTGGTAGAGGGAACAGATGTCGGCACCAGAAGGTCCTCAGTTTCTTCATGTAACCTGAAGAAGACATCTGTTGAGGGCTTGACAGCAGCAGGGTCAGTATGTGTTTTTGGCTTTCTTCTTAAGTAGTGGCTCACCATTGGGTCAGGCAGATTCAGCCACGGTACCCTGAGACAAAAGCTGGCTTTCCAAATAAATGGAAATAGATGACTGCAGAATGTCTTGGGGACAAACACCCGATAAATCTCACACTGCCTATGGTCATGTGCACTACCCAATTAAAGGCAATTCTCATGTCTATCTTTATAGGGAATCTGCCTTCCACACTCACATTTTCCTTTCCTGTATGAATTGTAAACAGAAGAAAAAAGGAAGGAGGAGATCTTTAATGGGGGCACTTACCTTTAGAAGACTTGTTAGTTGAACTAACTTGGCGAGTGGCTTGCATACCAAATTCAAAGGTAGCGGCATAAACGTTCTGAGGATTAGGTGCATACATGTCACATATGTACCTTATGCCTTGCATGTATGACACGTCTGATGTACGGTGCGTGGGAGGTGTACAGGCTTTGGTATGCTGGCCGGATGTTATTCTATCCCTGGCAGGATATCCCAATAGTGAATACTACTACAACAATAATAAGGAAGGACATTACTAAGCCGGAAAGAATGAAGGTGAATTAAAAGTCTGGGGAGGTTTGTTTTATATGAGTTTGAATTAATATTTTTAAGTAGAGTCCCTCTTAGTCACTATAGTTGTAATACTATTTGTTTAATATTTACAATTTGCAATGTACATCGTATCATATTTGTGGCTGTTTACATGCAAAAAAAAAAGTTAAATATGTAATGAGACCTTGCACACATCTGTAATGCAGTTTCAGATTTTACTTTTGTTAAAAATGTTGATTTGATAAATATGATGTCACTTTCAAAGTATTATGGTGAAGTGGAGACCCCTATTATACCAGGACATTACAGCTATACGTAGATCATGTTTGAAGAAGGTGTAGGACAGAAACCAGTTCATTTAACAGTGTTTTTGCTGACTTTTAACATTCTGAAGTGGTGGATTACAAGACAGACTTCCAGTTCACCAGTGAATACTGGATGGTGATGGATACTTTTGGTTTTCAATCAATGGTCCTCAGGATGTCAGAGAACGGGGTAACGTTGCAGAATGCTTGTACAACATTGATTCTCTTCTCTGCTGTCCATGAGAAGCATGTATATTCCTCCACATGGTGCAACATCATGTCAAAGAACTGATGCAAGATTTGCAAAGCTGATGCCTGTGAAACTCTTAACGTCACCTGCTGGATGCTGAAAGTTCCCACAGAAATGATGGGAGAATTCCTGACTAAACACTTGTGCCAGTCTGAAAGCCTAAGTAACCGCATAAACTATGGGGGTCCACTAAAAGGTATTATGTTATGTTTATGTTCCAACAGCAGTGACGGTTAATGATACACAAACCATGCCCACTGGGATTGGCACTCCACATATCCCCCCCTGATTCTAAGTTGTAGGCAACACATTTTACTAACTCCTTTATGGTGTTCCCTGTCCACATGACAGAAGCTGACAAAGACCTGTTCTTGGTGGTGACTGTATAATAGGTCACTGTTGGACCACCCTAGATCCAGCCTAGGGAAGCACGAGAGTTCACAGACGTCATATAACCCAAAATACTGAGAAACTTCCCTTGCAGATGTATTTTGTTGCTTGCAAAAAGCCAACTACTGCTGAAACACCTCTACTCTGTCTACTGGAAGAAAGATTCTGCCCTGGGAAGAGGCTAGCAAACATCCCAGGAATACAATTCTGTTGGACAGAAGATTTCTGAAAGTTGGTTTGAAAAGAAAAAAAAAAAAAAAAGAGAGTAAAAGATTCTGTACAGTCTCTAAAGACTTGACATCTGGGGGGGGGGGGGGGGGTCTGCCAAAATAAGACTATCATTCAAACATGGTAAGATGCAAATGCCTTGAACTTGGCAAAAGAAATTACTGGAGAAAGACAGTATGTGAATAGCCTTGGCAATGTGGAATATTCAATGTGAAAGGCAGAGAATAATGTAAAGCCAGACATAGCAAATCTTAAAAATGTCTGAATTGCTCACCAATGGGAATGAGATGACAGGCATTCTTTAAATCTAGCTTTACCATGAAAGCTAGAAGGGGATCAGAGTTGCAATAGACTAAAGGAGTAACCTTCTGAACTGTGGAATCTTGACAAAAAAAATTACAAAAGAAAGGTCCAGCACCAGCCCCACCCTTTCCTTTTGGATACCAGAAAAAAATCATTGAATAAAAAAGTCTCTGCCCAAGTGGCTCGAAAACACTGGTTTATAACCCTCTGAGATAGCAACTGTTGCAAAATGTTAGCAAAGAGAGATAGACACATGGTTCACTGGGCAAGGAGAAACCCCCTGGAAAGGAGGGAAGGTTCCTACTGTCAAGTGTACACCTGCTGAATTGCACTCAAAATCCATACGTCTAAAATACGCTGGTTCCACACAGGAAGATGAAGCCTCAGAGAGCTGGATAGGTTGCCAGGGTGGGAAGGAAGCCTGAGCAGGCAAAAAGTCATGCTGAGTGGACAGTCCTTGACATTTTGAGGCTTGTCCGTTCTTTTGGAGCCTCCGTGCCATTGTTTTTATTATTTAAATAGTTTGATGGTACCCTGGCCATTAAATATCTTCTTGAAAAACATGATTGAATTGATAGAGAAACTTCTGTTTACAAAAAGGATGGTTAAAATATCAGTCACTCCTCAACTCAGCGTTCCCCTTTCATCACGCTTCTTAAGCACTCAGGTGCAGAAAGGCCAAAGAGAACTTCCTTATCTAAGGGAGAATTTAAATTTTCAGTTTTGACATCTTCAGGTAGATTCCGAGAATGAAACCAAACCATTCTCCTCGATTCTGATCCAGAGGAGGAATTGTCAGCATTAGTAACTTAAGTTGATGTAACACATGTTCAAGGAATTATTTACCTCAGAAGAAAGCTGATTAACCATTGACTTCTGTATGCGCTCAAAGAAGAGAAGTAAAACATTTACCATATCAGCTTGCCAGGTTAAAATCTTGAATGTTAAAGTACTAAAGGAATACATTTTCTTCCCAAATTTATCCAATGGTTTCCTTTCCTTGACAGTGGGAATGGGGTTATCAGCAGCAGTTTTAGAAACAGAAGTCACAGCTGGGTCTGCTTTAGGATTAGAAAACAAATGCTTACAAGTCTGCAGTAACCTGTATAACCTGTCAGACTTACTACAGGCAAGACATATCAAGTAAGCTAGAAGCAGTGAGAAAATCACACTCTAAAGTAGGCAACACAAAACAAACAGCTGCAGATTTATGTATATCCAGCTTAACTCGCAATACATTTTTTTCTGCTATATGAAGTTAATTCTGCTCTCACTGAAAAATTATCTTAGGTAAAATTTCGTAAAACAATAAATCTTCAGGAGGGAAATCTGAAACCATACATTTGTTAAAACCAAACTGAGAAAACATTTCAGAAATACAACCATACCCCTCTAACACCCACATTTCTGATAGAGAATCCAGGTCAGAAAGAGGCTTTACTGTCTAAAGAAAAAGAAGGAAAGGAAAAAGCCCTAATGAACTCCTTAACAAACCCCAGTAAATGTTCTCTGTCCACAGAAACCGGAAACTGGCAGGTTTTATCATCAAGTTTACTTTTCCTGGGAATCTCCCTAGGAAAAGACAGACTAGCAGAAGGCATACTAATCCCAGATGCAGGTTCTCTATCCCAGCTAAGTGAAGTGCCTTCATTCGCCCTTCCCCCAAGACCAACAAGAGTGGTTCTCCCTTGCCCACCAAGGGCAACCCTAAAGAGGATGTAGCACCCCCTACATCTCCACCACCCAATCTTTGATGGTTGCATCTGCTGCACCAGTGGGGCTGAAGGAAAAAGATGGACAATTTGAGGAACAATCGAAAGGCCACAGTAGCTTCATCCACCAGTGGCTGGGGCAAACCAGGAGCCAGCATGACACCTTTCCCAAGCTTATGGACAAGAAAATGTAAAACCGCTGACACCAATGTTTGCTCCGTAGGTAAACTAGGAAAGACCACAGCGTCTGGTAACAGAACCTGGATGAGCAGGTGACAGCTAAGGTACAGAACAAGTGGCACTGAGGTAAGTAAACAGTCCATCACAAGCACAGTATCTTGCCAACATTGAGATACATACAACCGACTAAAATTTTATTAAAAATACAGTTTTCCACATAATGCTCATAGAAAGGCAATGTCAGTCCTAAAATAAAATGTTTCCTAGCAAAACAATGTATTGCGGTCGGAAAAACAGAAGGTTTTCTAGAAAAAATATGGTGGAAAGTTAACACTAAGAGAGTTATATGCCAAGCCTTGAAGGACTGCTTACCAACCCAACAGTACCATGGGACCTACTGAAAGAGCACTCCTCAGAGGCAAAAAAGCACAGAAGCTTTTTGTGCTCCAGCTGCCTTTAAATGAAGACTCCTCTCGAGCTCTCAAGTTAGAGCATGTGGAGGGCTCCCCTTTGGGTAGGGCCCATACAGCTTATGCTACTGCAACAGTGATCTACATGTTGAACATATGGGATTAATTTATCTAAACACAAATTACACATCATTACATATTCACTGTTTGGTGAATCTAATGCAAGATGCAGAAGAGGTTAACACAAGTAGTGAGACACAGTATTTTTGGATAGCTTAGATGACAAGAAAGGGAAAACAATACATACTTTAATACTGTGTAAAGCTTTCTGTAGGGTGGAAAACAGACGGTGTTAAAGTAGAGAGATGTCACCAATATTCATTATGGAGGTACAAAGCTGGGGATTTCCAGAAGAGAATAAGAAAATAAGGATTTTTAGAAAGAATAAGAGAAGGAGAATTGCAACAGAATATGTTATTTTTTTTTTTAAAAAACCAGGGCATAAAAAAAAAGGAAGAAACGGAGTGCATTTTATACTAAGCAGAAGAGAGAGTAATGAATCCTGTCTGTACAAGACAAAAAAAGAATGCATGTTTTTGGGGTGAAAATTTTTCTAAAGAAGAAATTTGTGTTGGAGACTATCAAAGATTGTTAAAAAAAAGTTATTAAAAGAGACTTTGCTATAGTAATCTGTGTTTGGAAGATGAGCTGAAGGTGTACAGAAGTGTTCTATAAGAAGAGAGAGATAAAATGTGGAAAATGAATGTTTGTCTTTTCGGCTTTTCCCGGTTAGGGGTCGCCAGAGCGGAACTCGGTCCGCTAATGAATTGCAATTTTTATGGTGCCGAATTGCCAGCCTGATGCCCAACCATCAGCGAAGGCATGCCCATTCACGCATGTCTTTCGGAGGCCACTCGACCATGGGGAGGACATGCAGACTCCACACAGAAGACACTTAAGCAGAGAATCTAACAGGAGAACCTCTTGCTGTGAGGCAACAACGCTACCGCTGTACCACCGCGGCTTCTAAAATGTGAAAAATGAATATGTAAGAATTATTCTGCATAAGAATTTATTTGCATTAGAAGATGAAGGTGCTTAAAATGTATGAGAAGTCATTGCAAAATTATTTTTGCATTGATCTGGTGTTTTTTCTCCCCTTACGATGTGTGGCCTGGAAGTTGTTTTTAAATTAACAAACCATTGGTCATTTTACAGTAGATCTCTTACATCCACCAGTGGTACCAGCAATTCAAACATACAGGACACAAGATTTAACAACTCATCTGAAAAATGGCAACTAAGTAGCACAGCATCCCCCCCCCCCCCCTTTTGTTGTGCAACACTGTCAGTATAAGAAAATACATCAAAACTTCACACCCAGTGTGAGAACAGCACACACACGATTCTGATAATTTGATCCTTTTCTGCTGGATTTTGTTGGATTTTACTGGTTTTATTCATTTTGTATTGTATGATAGTATGTGACACCGAAACCCTGCTAGCTGACTAACACTGTAAACAAAGGATGGATGAACAAATGAACAGATAAATAGTGTAGTGAAATAACAATATAAAAACATGACAACTAAGTTTTGATGCAGCTATTTTGGCTTTAGGAGGGCTTACAAATAATAGTGTACAATCTTTTCATCATGCAGTTAGCAGAAATGCTATTCAGAATTTTGAAAACTGCTGTTTAAAATCCTCCCAAGCCAAAACAAGCAAGAAAGTCACTAAAACTAAAATTATTTTGGTAATATCATGGGATTTTTAGTTCTAATTTTCACTTAAACATTGAGACCTTTTCAAAGCATCAGCCATGCCCCTGAAATGTCACAGAAAAAAATAAAAGTATTATAACGATTTTATAACACATCCATACACAGTGACTGGATCCACAAGCTGCCATGGTCTGCTGGCATTACATAAAGACAATTTTAAAAGCAAGTCTTTTACTTTTTCAAACTAATGCCATTGTACAACTTACAACCCCACCCCAAACTCTATATGAGAAGTCAGAATAATCTTTAAAGATTCACTATGCATGCACATTCCACGAATGTGGAAACAATTAACAGGACATCAAAGGTAAGTGCTGCTTGTTACTGGTAGCAGAAAGGAAAGCAAACTGAAGTGTAGGACAGGCCATTTTTGAATAAAAAAAACAGATAATTTAAATGCAAAGTTGAAGTTGCAGGTACACTATATTACAGGTGCAACAAAAATTTTACATGCATTTCCTCAGTAAATAGCAAAAAACACAGGCTGCGTTTCCTAAGCTTCTGACAGCCATACAGATCTGCTTCTTTGCAGATACCAAACATGCCAGTGGATATAACCAAATTTATTTTCTGAACAGAAGACAATCTTTCTACTGTAAAATGAAAAATTCTAATACTTACAGCCTAAAATGACTAGAGTATTAATGTCCAAATGATCATGAGTGCATCCTACAAAAGCAAGAGGGACTACAGTAAGTCTTAACACTAAGAAATGCATTTAGTTTGTACAGATCCAGAAAGTGTCTAAAATCCATCCTTCTTGGTAACCACAAAGAATCTCAAATAGAAACCTTTCCCGTCCTCTGCTAGATAGGCCCTTTCTACTGATGATGATGAAAGAAGTTTGTCTAGACTACAGCCTGCAAAGAGCACATGGTCTCAAGGCAAAGAAGCCATACTCAGGAAAGGTGGGAAGGTTTTCAACTCAATTTTGTACCTTAAAGCTATCATTTAAGTAAGCAAATCTCCTTTGAACGGATGTCTGTCTTCTTCCTAGGAGGAAAGAAGAGAACTCAAGAATTGGATAGAAATGCCAGTGGGACAAGTCTGGGAAGTAAAACATTTCCTCTGGCTTGATGCCTGCCACAGCCATTCGGAAATAAAAGGGAGTAAAATAGTTTTGCTGATTGTATGGTCTTACCTTTTTCCTCTAGTCTTAAATTCACCCTTACAAGGGGGTCAAAACAAAAGCTCCTTGACCCAAAGACCACTGCAGTGAGGTCCATTTACACCATCTGTCAAGGCTAGATCCTCAGGCATGTGTACCCTCCTAATTATCGTGCCACTGGTAGCTGCCTGACACAAA
Organism: Protopterus annectens; assembly: GCF_019279795.1. Taxonomy (NCBI): domain Eukaryota; kingdom Metazoa; phylum Chordata; order Ceratodontiformes; family Protopteridae; genus Protopterus; species Protopterus annectens. The sequence continues at coordinate 519,435,306 of NC_056733.1, forward strand.
CATCTACAGAAGCACAACCCCATTTAACTGCATGTCTACTCAATTTGACTGGATTATGAGACCATACAAGAAGTCTTTGATTTAGGACCCCATCATGGCGCTCCTCAAACACATTTCATCAGGGTGGTACTGTAGCATATGGATTTGACAGTTTAAAGCACATACTCCCAAGTAGAAGAGGTATACGTGGTCTTTCTAATCCTATCCCAGATATGATTATTCTTATTATTAGAAAAAGTAAGACAAGCAGGCACCAGCCTGAACTTTGACAATCTTACAGTGAAATTGTTTCAGGGTCAGCACCATCATTTTAGTGGAGATATTTAAATTTATCTTTGAACATGTAAAACCTATCTGGCTTTCCAAGAGCCTATGCTATGCATTAAGTCCTACTGTGATACTATAAAAGTCATTCTTGAATGTGTGGAAACACTGGAGGAATGGCCAGTGGCCTGGGTCCTCAATGTCCAGCTATTTTAAATACTTCCCATGGGTAATTCATATGACCTTCATTTAAGATAGTCTCACATTAAAATGATGGCCTCTCCAAAGAAGATATCCTTACAGGGGGTGATCACACAAAATGGACTCCTCTGTAGCGTACCCCACAGGAGAAGACAATTACAGTAGGTGAGGTCCCCCTCTTCCTTGGCATCCAAGTCAAATGGCCACTCAAGAGGAAGACTCTTTACAGGATGGGTTGAACCAGAAACTGAAAACTCAAGGATGTGATTGCTGGAACAGGCACACTACCATGTCGACGTGTATTCTTCACTAAATCAACAATACAAAATAGCTCCAGCAAGGCAGACAACAGAGAGATTGATATCCCTTGGACTGGCATCATCCACTGTAGAAGACTGTTAGTTTAGGGTCTTTAAAAACTGTTGCAGTCACTGTCCCATTACTCCAATTATCATGTTCTTACACAAAAAAGGTGAACGTATCAAGAGAAGTACAGCATTTACAAGTGATACACACCTAGGATTACCACTCTACAGATACCCATGGGCCTGTGCCTTGATGTGGCTCAAAAACAATGTCTATTGAAGTCTGGCAAGGGCAGTGACAATTGCAGTAGCACACAAATTGGATGCCAGAGCTGTGGTTAGAGGAAACAGGGCTTTCAAGTCTTTGTTGGACTGGCAGGGTCACTGAGGCCTCACTCTCTGTCCACAGAAACTTTCAAAAAATTTTAGACTTATCCATTTTGCAGTTGTATTTTAATTTAAGCATAACACAAGGAAGATGTTCCTGTTAAAGAAGATACCAGCTTCCCTTGATCTAAAGAGAGACAACTTTGTATGCTTAAGAAACACCCATAGGTTGCAGGCTGCATGAAACAGGGTTCCTCTATCAGTGTTTACAAAACACCACCTGAGGGTCCTTAATTTGAAAAGGTATGGAAATTAACATTCCCAGAATGATACTTCCTGTAGGCATAACAGTGATCATTACAGGGGAATGTCATCATACTCGAAAAGCTCTTTCAAATCACACACCAAATGAGTAAAAAAACAACACAGCAAAGATCAATTAAGTAATTAAATGGAGAGAAAAAAATTCCAAACTAGGATAGTTATTCACGGTGCTCTGGAATTCACCTGGATGGAACTGATGGACAAATTACTGACTGCTCTGGGTCAAAAAAGAACTAAAAATAGCACTGGCTGCTCCTCTCTGTCTTCAATCTAGAGAAAGACCAGCTCCATTATGGTGATGTCTGTCGAGCTTGAAGATAGTTTGGGTGGGTGCACATCTGCCAGCAGCTAATCCCCAAGCATTATGAAGGATTGTGAAGCAGTTATTCTCTGATAAAACAGCTACTGTTCCAACTTTGCAAAAAGCATTATATTTCTGTTTTTCAGTTTCTGAATCATGTAGCTACATAAATGTGCTAACCCCTCATAAACATCAGTTATACCTATCTGCATTGCATGGTCTGTAAAGTGCTATGCTACTCTGTAGAGCAACATTTGCAGTACTCTTGTTTCTGAATCCTTCTTAAGCATCATTACGTTGATGTATTCAGTAATGTGCCGTGGACAAAATCTGAAAATCCTTAATGAAACACCTTTTATGCATGCAGTTTTTTCATGTTTTATTTTTCCTTCTTATTGCAGCCAAATACTGACCATCCGTTCTTCAGTGAGGTACAAGCTGGCCATAGGAAGCCATCATCCAGACAGCCCTCCATGTTCGCCCTAAACCTTATTCTAGAGGCTGATAATGCATGCTCACACAGACAAGGGCCTATTATGCCTTCATCTGCCACTGTGTAATTTCTTACACACTCTATAAAGAAGGCTACAATGTGACTGTAGCTTGAAAGAGCCAAGGGCACATCTTCAGCAAAAAGGAGCTGGCACAGAAATTGGCCTAAGTAGCCCCTCTGAGTTGATGGTCCTCTTAACTCCCACCTCTCACCCATCCAGTTCCAGCACCCAAGCTGCTAAACAATTTCAAGTCGTCTCTATCATAGTCAGTTTTCTTTAATAGCTTTATTAAATTAGAACACAAGACACAGAAAAACGTATATTCATATTAAAGAACACAAACAGTATTAACATGTTCCTAGTATACACAATAAATTTGTGATGTATGTTTGTAAACCATCATTAATCCAGGAATCCATAAATTGCTGAATTCCTGCCTTCCCTTAAATCTCACTACTCCTCCAAAACATTATTCTGCATGCATTGTGCCCAAGTTTCCATTTTTGTCCATGTAATTTGGTCCTACTCATTTCCAAAGAACCTGCTTCCTGTTATTTTATCTCTGTTAAAATATACAATACTTCAAACACAATTGGTTTAGACTAGGATTTCCATTTTTTACGAATTGCTTTTTTTTTGGAACCCACCAGAACTAAGCTTAGCAAGGCCTTACTAAGTCTAGGCAAATCAGATACTGTATGCCAGCTCAAACAAATAATTTCTGTAGTTTCTCTAATCTGATTGCCCAATATTCCTGATAGGGTACTCTGCAGGGAATGTTTGAAGCCTGCTAACTCACTACAATCCCATAACATATGTTTCTAGTTGCCTCTTTCTTCATTCCAACATTTCCCATCAGCCTGAAGAAAAAACTCTTTGTAGTCTGCTTGGGGTACATGCCTATGCAAACATTTCCAAGCAAAACCCCTAAATATTCTACACTTTGTTGCATACTTGGGGGCCATACATTTGTCCTCCCATCATTTCCTTGTGAAGTGCAAATCCAATTTCTTTACCCAGTTTTTTTCTAACCTCCTCTGACTGACTTCTATAATTACTGTGCAATATTTTATATGCCCAACTAATTATCCCTTTTTAACAGCAACTTCTGTTCTAGATTCAACTAAAAACTTTACCACAGCAGGTCATTTTTACTTAGGATTCCCCTATCCCTTTCTCTTTGCCTACACTCTGATACCAATCATAATAGGGAAGGCAGTCTCTAGCCAGCAGTCCAAATGTCTTTTTGGCCTCTTCACATTCGGTTACCTTCCCTCTGTAGTTATTTGCTCCCAATACCTTGGCTCATGGGCCACTTTTCTCCAGTAAATTCCAACCTCATCTTGCCTACCCTCTTTACCACTAATATGCAGTCACCCCATCTGCAAAATCCCCTTACTCCATTCACACATTGCCGCAGTTCTTCATAAAGGAGGAAAAGTATTCTAATATTCTGTCTGGTCGTTATTCTCCTTAAGGACCTGCATCTAAAGTCCCACTCTCACATCACTTCTTGAATTTCCTCCATTTCATCATGATCCCCTTTCACTTTGAATGACAGTTTTCTGTTTGTGTTATGTATCGCTAAAATATCCCTTCAAATAAGGCAATCCTAAAGCACCTTGCCCTGTTGGAAGGATCAACTTATCCCGCTTGACCATTGCAATCTTCCCTCCCAGATAAATATCTTCATCTCTTTATTAATTACTGCCCACAACTTCTTCTCTGGTTGATAAAAATATATCTGGCCTGTGTATACAACTATAGGAACTAAAATATTTTCACTGCTTGTATCTTGCCATCACAGTATCCATAAACACGAGCTTCTAGTTTCTCAGTTTTTGTATTATCTTATGTTTTGTCTCTTCAGACATATCCTTACCTGCCATTACAGAATCCTTTTTAATCCATAATCCTAAATACTTCATTTTATCATGTCCACATAAATATGGGTATTGCTGCACCAATTCCCATGTGGGTACATAGATCATGGTTACAGTTTTTGTTTTATCTTCATTAATTTTATATCCCAAAATGACTTGAAACTGTCTCAAGATGTTGCCCACTTCTGGTTTTATCAGGTACAAAATACATTCTGCTAATAAAGCCAGCTTTTCTTAATTACCATTTCAATTATTTCCTTGAATTTCTGAGTCCCTTATTTTCTTTGCCAATGGCTCTAAATATAAAGCAAATAAAGGGGAAGGAGTACAATCCGACCTGGTTCTTCTGTTCAGACCTAACTAGTCATAGAGGACCCCTCCCATTTTTTGCATCTAATCCCTCGTATATACTCCTATTCAGAATAAACCAAACAAAACCCCGGAACTGGTACATTAAAAAAAAAAAAAAAACACCAGAACATCCAAAATCATGAAGTTACTTTATTATGACTTTAAAATATGGCCAATCACTTTCGTCTTTAGACATCAGAGCCATTAATCAAATTACTAAAAAAACTACAACAAAAAGACACCCCACCCCAAATGTTGTGACCAGTCAAGTTACAAGATGTAAATAATTGTGTAATCATATCAGTTTTATCTGACCAATAAAAACCTTAAAAAAAATGACCAGTCATGGCTCATTCATCACTCGTAATATTCATCATATTCATCGCGTATGTGAAAACTAATCATAACATTAAAAACAAACCATCAACCAATACAAAAAGTACAGATGGTTGAGTACAGATGCCTTCGCCCAGAATGATACCACAATATAAGGATAAAATGATTGACTTCAACAAATGGCTAAGCTTATGGTGTCATTCAAAGGGGATCCAGTATCTGTCTGCCTGGGATGACATGATTGACAGACCACGATGCTTTGCCAGAGATGGTCTGCACCTGTCGCCCCTGGGATTCAGGTTACTGGCTAAGGCTCTTGCCACCCCTATAGTGCCTTTTTTAGGCAAACTTCAAAGGACAAAACCACCAAACAGGTACAAGCATGCAAAATCTGAAGGTAATGCTACTCAATGCTAGAAGTCTAAACCTCAAAATGCACTCTCTCGAGGCACTCCTAAAAATGGAGAACATCGATATCTGTGCAGTAACTGAGACCTGGTTCAAGGCTCCAGAGAGCACCCCTGCAATACCAGGCTACAACTCTTACCACACTTTTCGGCCACCAAACCAGGACCGAAACACTAAAGGTGGAGGAGTGTCAATATTCACCAAGGATATTCACACCACCAGGCTAGTTGGCCAACACAATGTGTCTGAAATTCTCCAAGTGCAACTAACACTAGGTAAGACTGCAATCCAAATTGTAGCTTGCTACAGATCCCCACCATACCCCAAGATTCTCACTACACCTTTCTAAACATACTGGAAAATATTAAGATAGAACCAAACACCCTAATACTGGGTGATTTTAACTACCCTGCCATTAACTGGGAAAACTACTCATGTCCCAACACCTTTAGCATACGGTTCTTGGAATTCATAAATTCCAACGCCCTGGATCAACTAATCCATAGTCCTACCAGGGCTCCAATATCCTAGACCTGGTCATTACCAACATGGGAAATCAATGCTCCATACCTATGGTCACCCCTCGTTAGTCAGGTCTGACCATAAGCTAATCACCCTTAACATCCACATCCCACCCCACCCCCAGTAAAGAAACCACCATAAAAACTTCTCCAAAGCCAACTTCATGCTACTCAAGTCAGAAGTGACAAACTTCATGACACCCATGCAGACGGAACTGAAACTGCTGAATCCTACACTAAGGCACTGTCTGAGCACATCCACTCATGCATGAATCGTGCCATCCCAAATAGAACCAAAATGCTCTCATCCAAAAAGGAAGCCAATCTGGTGGTCCCCTGCCATAAACAAACTTTACAACAAAAGGAAGAAACTTTTGCAGAAAAGAGGAAAATCCCAGGATGCAAAAACTCCTTACTAGCCTCAGTAAGAAACTGAGATGCCTCATAAAATCCTCCAAAGCTAGTTACGAAAATAAAATTGCCAAAGATTCCAAAGACAACCACAAAGCATTCTATAACTATGTCAAAAATCTAAATGGCAATGCTCAGATCTGCTCTGAGCTAAAACAGAATGGCATTAAATATACTGATCCAAAGGATATTGCCAATATCCTGGCAGATCGATTCAGTGCCAACTTCACCCCTCTCACCCCTAAATGGCCCATCTCAATACCGGAAGATTGCCAAATTCCAGTAATAACGGCCACACAGGTACAAAACGCACTCTCTAAAGCCAAGAATACAGCATCCATGTGACCAGATGACATCCCGGGCTGTGTACTACATGAACTACAATATGAACTGGCACCTCACCTAAGTGTCATGTTTAATCATAGCCTCACCTCAGGTTTCGTGCCCACTGAGTGGCGCAGAGCTACAGTTATCCCAATCCACAAAAGGGGATCCACCTTGGATCCCGGAAAATACCGTCCCATCAGTCTGACAAGCCTTATCTGCAAGGCCATGGAGAGTATTATCATGGAACTTATAAACAAAGATATTGGCAACCTTCAAACACTGGACCCCACCCAGTTTGGGTTTGTGAAGGGCTGATCTTGTCTCCTGAACCTGATTAACTTCTTTGAATCAGTCTCCAGAGCCATGGACAAGGGTAAGGTGGTCCACACAGCTTATCTAGACCTTGCCAAGGCCTTTGACACCATCCCCCACTCTGGAATCATAGATAAACTTACTAAGTTGGGCATTAATCCCTATGTCACCCAATGGGTTGCTAAATGGCTTACTGATAGAACCCACACTATAAAAGTAGCTGACTCCAAATCCAGCTCCAGACAAGTGACAAGTGGAGTACCTCAGGGTTCAGTCCTGGGGTCGCTCTTGTTTGGCATCTACTTCTCTGAAGTACAGGTCAACACTAAGGGACTCTGGCTAACAAAGTTTGCAGATGACTGCAAACTGGGAGCCATTATTGAATCCCCAAATGATGTGGATACTCTACAAAAGGGCCTTACAGAAACAGATGCTTGGTGCCAGAGCCATGGGCTCAAGCTCAATGCCAAGAAATGTATTGTTATCCCTTTGGGAAAAACATGTATCCATGAATTACCATATAGGTGGCAGTACACTAAACACAGAAAGTGTGATAAGAGACTTAGGGACACAGGTGGACAGTGGTCTCACCTTCGATAACCACATCGCCACAACAGTCAGGAAATCCTTCTATGTGGCACACCTCATCACGAAGGGCTTTTCATCCAGAAAAAGGAGGTCATTGTCCCACTGTACTCATCCCTCATTAGACCCATTATAGAATACAACGCCCCATTTGGTATGTACCTCTCAAAACATCTGCAACAACTGGAAAGGCCTCAGAAATACCTCACTAAAAGAATCACAGGCCTAAAGCAGATGCCCTACGCTGACCACCTTAAAAAACTCCAGCTATACTCTGTCGCATATCGTCTACTCAGAGGCGATCTCTGCTTAACATACAAGGCCATGTCAAACCCAGAGCTGTTGGACATGCTACACTTAAAGAAATCCCAATCCGTCAGAGCTACACGCTCCAGGGATCTAAACCTTGTCATCACAATAAACAAAACATGCTGGAGGGATAGGTTCCTGACCCAGAGACTCCCCAGACTCTGGAATAGATTGCCCATACATATCAAGCAGAGTGCCTCTTTGGACCTCTTCAAAAGAAACCTTGACGACTGGATGGGAGAAAGGAAATTCACCCCAGGGATCACGTCAGTCGCCCTGCTAGACAGGGGTCCAGGAAAGTAAATAATGTGGGAAGAAATAGCCAGGGAATTGTTATGGCTAGGCTTGTATAGGCCCTAGGGCTGATAGCCTAGTACCAACCTATGAACCTATGAGTAAACATGCCGTATTCTTTTGACTATCCAATAAAGAACCTGAAAAATTAACCAATCTTCGCTCGTTCATCACTAGTGATATTCACCATAACCACAGCATATATAGAACCAATCATAACATTAAATATACCCCATTAACCAATGTAAAGAATGCTAAGTGCAACTGGTTATAAATACATGAATGAACATGCCATGTTCTAATTATCCAATATAAACCTTGAAGGATAACCAATCTTAGCTCGTTCATCACTCATGGTATTCTCCTTGTGTAAACTGCATGTGTAGTAACTAATAGTACCGTTAGAAATGAGCCATCAACCAAAAGAAAAATCCTGGATGTGGTTGGTTGTAATGACATGAATAAATACAGCACATTGTTTTATCAAATGAAGACTCAGATATACGGTTACCAATCACTAAGGGAAAAAAAAACAACCAACCAATGGAAATAAACACTTGATATTAACAACAAATATAAAGCGTAAAATAAAACAAATGTAAGGCTTAGCCTGAATGTAAATTAATAAGTATCACAGTCTAGAAGACTGTTTTGAGTTCACCTGTGATATAAAAAAACTTATTCACAGCCTACTCCTATGAAGATGGGATTCAATGAGTCAAAGAAACCGTTGAAACACATGGGGGTTTGACTTCTACTGACAGCTCCTTGGTCTTTGATTTTATGGAGCTTATTTTGGATAATAACTTTATTATGTTTGAAGGTGAATACTACAAACAACTTTGTGTCGTAGTTATGGGGGCCATGTTTGCCAAAGCTGTACTGCTGAGACGAGAAATTAAATTGGTGTTTTCTATGGATTTATTTAAAAGCTGTCTTTATAATTTTTGATAACCTGGATGATGTCTTTTTTATTTGGAAAAAGGCGTGAAAATGCTCTTGCTGATTTTATTAAACAGCTTGAAGCAACCTCCATGTTTTTTCAATTTACTTATGTACGGCATCAAGAATTTATTAATTTTCTAGACATCACTGTGTCAAAGGGAAGAGATGGACAAATTGAAACAGCTGTATATATATATATATATATATATATATATATATATATATATATATATAAAACCCACATTTTGAAATACCTTTCTTCACCTTCACAGTAATCACCCCATGTATCAGAAAAGAGGGGTAGTAAAGAACCAATTTATACGCATTTCTCGGCTCAGTTCTGATGACCAATTACGTACTCAGGATTTGGCACATTAACAGGCATATTCCTGGAAAGGGGATATCCGTTGAATTTGGTAGAGGAGAGCCAAGCAGCAGTGCTTCAGGGCAGATCAACCAAGTATGGTTCAATTATTAAACATGGACTACATTTTGATGCTTATGGCAGAGACTTCACAGTAAACTGCAGAAACAATATGATTTTGCATTACACTAGTAATTCTAAGGACACTGTTTTATTTAATTTGACATTTGTTTACCGGGAAAGTCTGAATGGGTATGAGCCCATTTTCAGTGGAGGCCCAGGGAGAAAAGCTCCACAGTATACATCAAACAGAATTAAAACAAAAACAAACAATGATTACAAATATTAAGACAACAAAATAACAACTTGTGAATACAATAAAAGAAAATAAGCAAAATATAAAAGTCAAGCAATAAAGTTGACCATGCACAAAACGTACATTAGAAGTGCCTTGTTCAAAAATTGGCACATCCTTCAATGAGATGAACAGTTCAAAGTATATTTCCGTGATCTGCCTATTTTTTTACATACAAAAACTGTTTCAACATCAAAAAGACTATAGACAGACCCAATAAGCTTGTTGGTGGCAGACTTCCTAGAACTACAAGATGTGGAAGTTGTCATCAATGAAGTTACATTGACTCTAATATTGAAGGCCCTTTATTCACTGCCATTAGTAAAATTGCAAGTTATGGGAAATTTAATTGCCCTCCCCCCCCAGAGTTGTTTATTATCATGGTGTAGTTCATGCACTGCATTTTACATTGGAAAGATTAACAATCCTTTCAAGAAAAATTTTTAACACCACACACACACACACACACACACACACACACACACACACACACACACACACAGAGCATACAGAACAATAACAATAAAAGTAATGGAGTTATAACATCTTTGGATTTAGATACGATGCAAGATGTGCCACATATTAGGATTTTCTTACTACTATGGATATGTAGCGGTCAAAGTTCAGATTGCTGTCAACCTGAGTATGCAGATCAAGTACCACTTTGTCTACACTTTGGGGGTTGCTGTCTATAATGTAATTAGCAGGAATGTCAGCTTTCCCAAAGGGAATAATAATGCCTTTTTTTTTTTTTTTTTTTTTTTTTTTTTTTAAGCTTTTATCCATGGCTTTGGCGCCATTCTCCTTGTCCTCCTTCCTCTGTCCAGATGTCACACCAAGCACCTTCCTAGCAGTCTCCCTTACTAGCTTTGCTGTAGTTACCCAGCTATTTGGTAACTCTTCATTGCCTCCCAGTTCCTGTCTTAACTTTTCCCTGAACTCCATCTCACAATCACCCTTTTTTAACTTCCACCATTTAATCCTTGGCACTGCTTTCACACTCCTCCTCCTCTTCTTGATCACCAACATCATCCTGCAGACCACCATTCTATACTGCTTAACTACACTTTCCCCAGTCACAACTTTACAGTCTCCAATCTCTTTCAGACTGACCCTCCTACATAGGATATAATCCACCTGTGTGCATCTTCCTCCACTCTTGCACGTCACCCTATGCTCCTCCCTTTTTAAAATACGTATTCACCACAGCCATGTCCATCCTTTTCGCAAAATCCACAATCATCTGACCTTCTGCATTCTTCTCCTTAACACCATACCTACCCATCACTTCCTGATCCCCTCTGTTCACTTCACCAACATGCCCACTGAAGTCCGCTCCAATCACTAGTCTCTCACCCTTGGGTACACTCACCACTACTTCATCCAACTCACTCCAAAATTTTTCTTTCTCATCCATTGCACACCCAACTTGTGGAGCATATGCACTAACATTCATCATTACACCATCAATTTCAAGCTTCATAAACATCACTCTATCAGACACTCTCTTCACCTCCAAAACACTCTTGGCATACTGTTCCGTTAGGATAACCCCTACCCCATTTCTTCTGCCATCCACACCATGATAGAACAATTTGAACCTGCCTCCTATACACTTGGCCTTACTTCCCTTCCATCTGGTCTCTTGCACGCACAATATATCAACCTTCCTTCTCTCCATCATATCAGCTAGCTCTCTCCCTATACCAATCATACTGCCAACATTCAAAGTTCCTACCCTCAGTACTACACTCCTAACCTTCCTCCTCTCTTCCTGCCTTCGGGCATGCCTTCCCCCTCCTCTTCTTAATGATTCAATTTCAATCAGTAAACTCAAAAAACGATCTTCTAGGCTTAATACTTAATAACTTACATTCAAGTTACACCTCACATTTGTTTTATATTACATTTCATATTACTTGTTAATATCAAGTATTTATTACCATTGGTTGGTTTCTCTTTTTTCACTGCAGTGACTGGTAACCGTATATTTGAGGCTTCATTGGAAGTTAGAACAATATGGCATGTTTACTCATGTCCTTATTACCAACCACATCCTGATGGTTTGTTTCCAACGGTACTATTGGTTACAGACACATGCAGTGTGCTCCACGAATACCATGAGTGATGAATGAGCTAGGATTGGTTATCCTTCAAGGTTTTTTACTGGATAATTAGAAGAACATGGCAATGTTTATTCATGTATTTATAACAATTACAATTTTTTACATTGGTTGATGGGGTTTTACATATGCAGTGGTTATGATGAATAACACGCATGATGAAGGAGCTACGATTGGTTGATTTTTCAGGTTCTTTGTTGGATAGTCAAAAGAACATGGCACGTTTATACAACCATCTATACTTTGGAGTTTTTATTGGTTGATGGTTTGTTTTTAATGTCATGACTGGTATTCACATACGCAGTGGATATGATGAATGAGCCATGACTGGTCATTTTTTAAGGTTTTTATTGGCCAGATAAAACCGATATGATTAGACAATTACTTCTTGTAACTTAATTGTTCACAACTGTTGGGGGTATGCCTCTGGACAGCTTTTTATCTGCTGTAGTTTTTTTAACGGTTTGGTTAATGGCTCTGATGATGTTTAATGACGAAAGTGCTTAACCATATTTTAAAGTTATAACATCTTCATGAGTTCGGATGTTCTGGTAATTTTTTTTTTTTATTATTTTATTATTGTACACGCTCCTAATTGACCTACTGAATCAGGGAATGCAAATGCTTCTACTGCCTATTCAAAATCCTAGCTTACTTGAGTGAATGCTTTTTCTGCATTTAAGACCCACAACGACAGTATTATTTGTATACTCTTGCTTCCCTCTGGATCATAACTGTTCAATTAATGTTGTTAAATTTTCGTCTCCCCTCCACAAAAACACAAATCTATACCTATCAAGTCTGGCATCACCTTTGCCATTCTTTTAGCTCTTACAAACACTTTATAATCATGTTTTCATTTTTAAATGGTCCATGAAGCTGTGTCTGATGACCTTTAACATCTTTAGCTATTATAGCTACCACATCTTTCTTCTAGGATGTTGGGGTTTCCCCTTTTAAAAAAACTGCTAAACAAAACCTTCCAAATCTTTATCACTTTCATCCTTCCCATCTTCAAACCTCCACAGGAATACAATCTACCCCAGCAAACTTTCCTTCACATTGATTATACATCACTTTTTATCTCACCTCCTCCTATCTTAACTGCTTAGCCTCATTTGAAAAGATTTCAAGTCTGCATAAACTAAACTCTGCTGGCGATTCCCTGCGTGGTGAGGGAAATACACATACATTTTTTGTCTGCAAGTGAGAGAGCTGCTTTCTGTTTTATCTGTTCTATTTTTTTTCTGTTTTAAGAAATCTTCTTAGCTTGTTTTTCTTTTATGTGACAGATAGACACACATTATCTAGGCTGCACATTTCACATGTTTTTTCACTGGTTAAATTATTTACAGAGTGACACTTAAATAAAATACACAGTGAATTTCTGGGTCTGTGTTTTTCTGAAAAGATTTCAAGCCTGCATAAACTAAAAGCACTGCTGGTGATTCCCTGCTAGTAATTTTTCGCATCCACTCTCCCCTTCGTTAATCTAGCGATTTTTAAGCTGCCCATCCCTACTGTAAATTGAGCTTAAGCTCCTCCTCTTCTACACTGTTGTTGATATCTTGAATTATTTACTTGTCTTTCCTTTTACTTGTATTGAAAAGGTGCATTTTGCAACTCACTGACTGTTCTAATTTACTGGCTCTAAATTCATTATCTAGCTAGCTGACGGAGTAGTGCATTTGTTTTTACATCAAGAGGTCAGTAGACTTTCCATCTAGTGCACTGGGAGGTAGCCTGGCCTGCATGTAATTTTATTGGCTGGATGGCTTATTAATCATTTTATCTTGTTTTTAGTGCCTTTATAAATTATGTAAATGAAGTGGTTTCTACACAAAGCGAAGTACTTGTATTGAATAATTACACTTTTATAAGCAGTTTAAAATGCACTGCAGTATCCGTTATCTAAGGTAGTTTGTGGTAGCATTTTGCATCTTTTAAGCTCATTTGTAGTAGCATTTTACTCTGGACACTCCTTTGCTGTGCTTTTACATTAAGAGTATTGGGATTATTCATCTAGAGGCAGTAAGTGTTTACCTGGTCTATCTGAGCTGGGAAGCACACAAAAGGGCTCCAAGTATTTTTTGCACTTCTGTTATATACTGTAACTGTACTTTCACAGTTTCAGAAAATAAACTATACTGTTTGCTGCTGCTTTAAGTAGTTAATTATACCGCATTACACTGCATCCGTTAGTTGTAGGTTGTGTGGTATTATTACACTTGGGCTCCAAACTAGCTACTATACATTAAGAAGGTGTTTTACTGCAGCTTTGTGGCAGAAGTATGCTGATTTAACCTGTCTGAGTTTGGGATTGCTAGTGAAAGGCTTATGTGCTTTCCAGATATGTAGTTAGCTTAAAACTTGTTTATCTTTGCTTATATTTAAGCCCCACAGTGCTCTGTATAGATTTAAAAGCCTAGAAGCTCAGTTTTTCTCCAAACAGCTGTCAGTGAAACCCTTTAAACTTTTCTGCTGCTCTAGGAGCAACTCAGCTGTGCACTGAGCATCGGTAACACTACAAAACCTAATGCACTGGTCATAGGTGACTCCATTGTGAGACACAATGTTTCCCTTGCCAGGCTGGATAAGGAGCGAGTTACAGTTAGCTGCCTGTCAGGTGCCACGCATCCATCAAGACATTCGAGCACAAAGTACCAATATGACTCGTTCATAGTCCATGTGAGGGGTGAATGACTTCAGACGTACCTCACTGGACTATATGAAGACAGACCTGACTTAGCTCTCAGATTACGTGTCACAATCTGGTATAACCCTAGCCTTAAGCAGCATTCTACCTTCTCCCTGGATGATAGCACAATACAAACAAAAAATGATGGACTTGAACAACTGGCTTAGCTTCTGGTGTCAGTCCAAGGGGATCTGTCACCCTGGGAAGACATGGTCAACAAGCCATGCTGCTTTGCCAGAGATGGTATGCACCTGTCTCTTCCAGGCTTTTGGATACTGGCAAAGGCATTAGCCACCCCCTATTGTGCCTTTTTTAGGCAGTGTCAAAACCAACTTTTCAACGTAACAAAAACCTCTATAGGTACTGCTGCTTAATACCAGGAATCAAAACAAGAAACTGCACTCCCTGGAAGGACTACTATGGAAGATGCTGACTTCTGTGCAGTCACTGACACATGGTTCAAAGGTGTGGAAAACACCCCGGTCATGCAGGGCTAGAATGCCTTCCACATGTTCTGACCACAAACTGAGCATGGTAGAACTAAAGGAGGAGGTGGGGTATTCATCTTCATTAAGGATAAGCACACCTCAAGACTGGTCAAACAGTACAACTCCCTTGAGCTACTCCATGTCCAATTAACTATAAGCAAAGCCCCCTACCACATTATAGCTAGCTGCAAGTCGCTCCACCATGAAATAGGAAAAGCACATTGCATACCTGGACTTGCTGGAGTCACTTGTCATACAGTCCAACACCTTACTTATGGGTGACTTTAATTATCCTACCATCAACTGGGAAACATACAACCACAAACATGCTGGCTCAGAGATTCTTGGATTATGCCAATGCAAATGCTCTGGAACAGCTAGTCAGCACATCCACAAGGGGCTCAAATGTCCTGGACACAATACTCACTAACACAGGAGAGCACTAACCCTCCCCCCATGTGATGCCCTCCTTGGTAAGATCAGACCACAAATCACATTATAAGATCAAATATCCCGTTAAGCTAAAAAAACACTTAAGAATTTTTCAAAGACAAATTACCTCCTACTAAGTGATGATGTAAGTTTCAAAGCCAACAGAAAAAAAAATGGGTTACCTCGTAGACAAAGTTGGTGTATCCAAAAAAACCAAGACAAGAATAAAGATAGTAACACCAACACCATGATGCAGATAAAACTATTTCTCAAACAACCGCTGGTACTTAGACATTCACCATAAGGCTTCGTCAGGCAAGTGAATTCATATTACCATCAAAACTTATTTAAATACATATCCATTAGAATCATGTGACATGAAGATGAAACATTTTTAAAGAAACATTGTTAAAATTTGTTCTTAATTTCTTTTAAAACATGTTTTAAGCTAAAACTCTCATTCAAACCAGGATGTTGATGCGCTCTAAACCATAGGATCCATTTATTCTCTGTAACTCAGTATAATTAACTAGATCACCCCCTCTAACTGATTTATAAACATTTGCAAAATACAGAAATTAAAAACATGTGATATATCTGTATGCTGAATATGTCGATACAATGCATTAGTTTACAATTTCCTTTTAATTTCTGATAAATGTTCACATATTCTATCATTTAATCTTGTTACTTTTGCCTATATAAAACGCATTGCATTGTGTGGACATAGCTATATAAATTATATTCATAGTATTACATGTACCATGGCTCCTAAAATAACATTTTTTTATGTAACAGGATGTTTAAAACAAAGTTCCAGTGAAAATATATCTACAAAAATTACAATTAAAGCATTTTTGTGTACCATGTTGCTGCATCATATTATTATTCCAACATTTCTTTTGTTCTTTATAACACAACTGCAATTTTAAATTAGTTTGATTTTTGTAACCAAAAGACAGTTGTTCCAATGACACATTTTTAAAAGTGGGTATGTGACTCATCATATACCAATGTTTTCTAATACCCTGCATTTTTTTGGTGTTAGCATCATATGGCAAAAAACATCTAAATGCTCCTTTGTCATTATTTCTATTTTTGCACTTACTAGAAGTTTCACTACTCCCATTAAGGTGTTCTATGTAGCCTTCAGAAAAAACAGGAAATATAGTTTTATCCAATTCTTGTTTCATTTCTGTTAACTTTTTAACAATATTTTCATTATAACCTCTATCAATAAAATCGGTAGTCACGGTATTTAGTTGCTCATTCATCTGATTAGAATCAGTTTTTAACTGTGCAACACGTCTAACCTGATTTTTTACAATATTATTAAAAATATGTGGGGGGTGCATACTACTCTTGTGTAAATAACTATTTTAACAGGTTTCTCGAATAAAGTGGTTCCTGTGGTGCCATCTATTTTCTTAAAAAGCTGCACATCCAAAAATTCAATACTACTATAGTCAATATTATATTTAAATCTCAAATCTTCACTACTAGAGTGCAAATAATCAACAAACTCATAAAAGTCTGAAATAGATCCGTCCCAAATAAGGAACGGGTCATCTACAAAACGTTTGTACAAAAATATATTTTTACTAAATTTATTTCTTCAAAGCCCCCTTGAATACAGATAACATGGACTGCTATGCAGAGGTGTACACCAATGCCCTGTATGGCCACTTAAGCAACTGTACAGAATCTGCTGTACATGACCGGAATAAAAGCAGGTCTTGCCGAAAAAAAACACACCACTCTGGTGGACCCCTAGTATAAACAGGCTATACAACAAGAGAAAAACTAATATCCAAGAACAACAGGGAACTGGCTCAAGAGGAACAAATCCCTCTCTAGCTTAAATAAACAAATTAGAGATAGTGTCAAGTCCTCCAAATCTAATTACAAAGCAAAAACAGTCTCCCTAGCTAAGGATAATCACAAGGCATTCTTTAACTATGCCCCAAATCTAAAAGGGAATATCCAGCTCTGAACTGGTGCTGACAGATTTGGAGCAAACTTCACCCAGTCATCTCCAGTCATCCCCCAAAGTATACCTACTATCATTCCTCAGCCTATAATCTCAAGACAGAAGGTACTCTCTGTGCTCTCAAAGGCCAAAAACACTGCATCAATGTGACCAGACAACCCAGATTGCCTTCTAAACAATTTAAAACATAACCTAGTAGACCCACTGGGATCCATGTTTAACCACAGCTTGCAAACTGGCTGTGTTCTGGCAGAATGGAAGGCAGCAACAGTAATCCCTCTGCACAAAGGGGTCATCAACTGACCCTGGTAATTATAGGCCCATAAGCTTGACTAGCCTCATCTACAAGGCCATGGAAAGAATCACTACGGACCTTATTAACAAGGTCATAGATAATCTCCAAACTCTGGACCCAGCCCAATTCGCATCTGTTAAAGGAAGATCATGCCTGTTAAACATGGTTGACTTCAAGAAGTCACCAAGGCCCTGTAGGAAAGACAGTGCATATTGCCTACTTTGACCTAGCCAAGGCATTTGACACAATCTTCCACTCAGGTATTATAGAGGAAACTCTCCCAATTGGGAATTAACCCCTACGTTAACAGATGGGTAGCCAACTGGCTCACTGACAGTGGGTGACTTCACCTCTAACAAAAGACCAGCCACCTGTGGTGTACCACAGAGTACTGTGCTTGGCCCCTTATTTTATTTCTCAGATGTCTAGGCAAACTTGGACGGCTTGTGGCTGACCAAGTTTGCTGCAGACAGGGTTAACGCTTACAGATGAATGGCACCAAAGCCATGGATAAAAGCTAAAAAAAAAAAAAAAAAAAAAGGCATTATTATTCCCTTTGTGAAAGCGGACATTCCTGCTAATTACATTATAGACAGCAACCCCCAACGTTTAGACAAAGTGGTACTTGATCTGCATATTCAGGTTGACAGCAATCTGAACTTTGACCGCTACATATCCATAGTAGTAAGAAAATCCTAATATGTGGCACATCTTACAAGTAAAGGCATCGCATCTAAACCTAAAGATAACTCCATTATATTTGGCCCTCATCAGACCAATAATTGTGTACAATGCTTTTGTATTATATGTACCCACTAATGTTTAGCAAGCTGGTGGTGATTTATCTCCATTTGAACCTCTGTCACATTTTAAATGTCTTTTTAATGAAAACCCTCAAAAAAAAAACCCAACCTATTAACTTAAAAAAGTCATGTACATTTTCAAATGAAGTTTAACCCTCCTGACCGGAACAACTGTCCCAAAACGACAGCTGCACCAACAATCATTACCCAACATTAAGGTTATGCATGCTAACACACACGTTACAGCCTGAGCTCCTACTTACATCAACTATTGTCTGTTTTGGCCTTAATCTTTATTCCTCTTCCAGATGTGAAAAACTTGCATGCTTTCAGAAAAACGTCACTTTTTAAAGGCCAGTCCCTATAATCAGCAAGTCTCCATGGAAACATAAAATGTACAACAGTCCTAAGCAGCAGATTTCTTAATACTGAAGATTTATTTGCTAAAGAAAAAATTGTCTTTACATTCAGTGCTCTTTTATTTAGATGCTAACACAAAAAAACTTAAGCAGATTAAGCCAATGGCATTAATTCAAACATTCACCTATGTAAAAGCAAGAGAAAACATATCAACTCTACATATATGACAACATTTGCATATTTATACCTCATCCTCCACCCCAGTAACCCAAGATTGCAACATATCAACAAACATGCTTTTGTCTAGTCTTTCTTCCCTTTCTACATTCTAATGCCTAAACTTCTAAAAATTAAAAAGAAAAATAAATACTTGTTTGCTTTGTACAAAAGTAACTAAAAATGTTTTACACCAGAACATGCTGTTTATATATCATGAAATATTTATACAAATATTGTTAGGAACAAACATCGCTTTACCTGCAGCTAGTTTTTTTTTTCCTTTTAGTGTCCTTCCAAAACATTAATAACATGAAATTGGGTAAATACATTTCACAGTCCAGAACAAATGGGGTATATGCTTTCAGTTCCCCACAAGTTTAACAGAGTCAATAAGTGGGGTACATGCTTTCAGTCCCCCACAAGTTTAACAAAGTCAATAAAAGTCCAATCTTTCCACTTTTTCTTGTAAGGCCATATTTCACAAATGTGACCAATGCTTTATGATCTCACATTTATTAACTAACTACAACATTGCTGGTTTTCTTCCTTTTCATCTCCATATCCCAACCCCAGATGCTGGTTGAAGTCTAAGGTAATCCCAGTCAACTCCTGTAACTTTTTTTGACTCTCTCAAGCATTTTCTTTTAGAAAATTGGAAAGGTTTCACTTGTAAAGTCTCTCTATGAGCTTTATTATCAGAAGAATGAGAAGCAGAGTTCCCTTCCATTCAATGTCTCTTTTTGTTGGACAAACTTCTGTATTTGCTCCTTAACCTGTTCTACATCAAAAATTACTGTTCCTCAGGAAAAAATATTCAGAAGCTAGCTGAAAACAGCAGCTTGAATTTCACAATGGTCTCTCAACATTCCCTGATTGCAGAGATAAAAATTAGCTTCTTTTTGTCTGGTGTACACTGAAAAATCACTTTCTACAACCACTCTGTCTCCAATTTTTAACACTTTGTCCTTCTGCCACAGCTTTGTCAGAATCAACTCTTTCTGCTGGTATGACTGCATCTTTACTAGCATAGGTCTTGGCTGCTTTCTCATGGTCAGGTTTGGAGCACACACACAATGTGCCCTTTCAATTAACAAATCCTGTTGTGGAATACCAGTCCAGTTGCTTATTTATGCTTTCTAACAGTAATACAGTTTCTCTGGTACAACAGAAAATCTCAGGTTTTCCCTGGGTGCTCTGTCCTCTAGCTCTACCATTTTTAAAAACAGATCTTGAGCAGTCTCATATTTAGCCAGCATTTTCTTCATTTTGACTTCTGATACTGCAGATTTATCAGTTCATCTGAATAGCTGTTTAAAGACTCTTCCATTTTTTCAGCCTTTTGTATGCTGAGCGGGTCTACTCCACCTCCAGTGCTGAGCGGGTCTACTCCTTCTCCAATGTTGAGTTGATCTATTCCTTCAATTCATTTTCCTCTGGATTACTGGAAGCCATGTTTGCACCAAAGCTGAACTGTAGGATTTGTCACAGTCAGTGTTTTCTCTTCACTTTTTCTAGCAGATTTTCTTTCAGGATCTCCACGTTTCTTCTTTGCAGTCATCCAGCAGTATACTTACTAACTAGTTAATGAATTTACTAAAACTGGCAGAGTTACTGGCCCTTATAGCTCTGTTTTTTTTTTCACCCTGGGAGACCTGAAATTAAGCTGCTGATCAGTGTGCAGCCATCTTGGGAGTCCCTGTCATTGTTAGGGTTTTATCCCTCTAAGCAATGGAGGTGGGAATAGTTATATGTGAACTGCTCTATAAGCAATAATCACCAAAACCTATGACCTATTAATACAGAAACAAACATTAGTAAGCACCTGGATCATGTAATCTCAAAAGTATAATGCAAAAAATGTATCCAACTCAAATCTCAAGAGTTTGTATGCTGCATGAATTATACAATTCTTTACTAACTAACTTGAAACAACTTTCAGCCTGCATTAGACTTTTTAAAGGACAAGTGAAAAATGTCAGTGCGCACAAAATCTGCCAAAATTAGTAAGGCCCTCTGCAGTGGTCAGACACTTGTGCATTCTTTCCGGTGTCCGCTCAGAGCCCATTTCATTTCACTAATCTAGTTTTCAAGTAAAAATGCATCAGAATGGGAGTAACGATGCAGAAATTCCAGCAAACACCAGTAAAACTTGTGCAAGTAAAATAAATCAGAGAGCAAAGGTGCTATCAGACACAAGGAGAGGCACTACATAAACACAGAAATGTAAAGAACAGATTCTAATCAACAGACAAAAGAAGAAACGTTCCATAAAATACAAAGGTGGAGAGACAAGATACCCTGGGCATTACCACACTCCACAAGAAGCACTGTATAACTACAGGGTATAAGGTCAGTGAAAACAAGCATCATTAGACACCTGAAGAGCACTAACTGCATAAATATGAAACGGAGATCACAGACTCTAGAACTCGCTAAACATCATGGAATGCTACGTAAAAATGCAGACAGGAACATAAAAAAAAACAGTAAGAGACAAATCGAAACATTATTGTGATGGCAGTAGTATTATTTAACACCAAAGGATCAGTCCAATAATATAAGAATAGTGAGAAGTTGGTAGCCTTCAAAATGTTATAAAATAAAGGGAAGGGTAATTTTAGCCACAGCTACCCGTGACATAGCAAAAATTTATTGAGGTCGCACTGTAACCATGCACAGGAAAACAGTATGCCCAACAAGACTGATGAGAGGGTCAATAACATGGTCTATGCAGTGAAATGCACCTGCTCAAACTACAATGAACAAAAACATCTGAAGCACCTACTGACATGACTTTCACTGAAAACTTGTCCAGGCAGACCAGAAGCACATCTCTTTGAACAATTACAAAACAATACAACATATATGCTCAGCTCTATCTGTAAAGGATTACAATACACTTATCTGCTTGTTTTACCGATTAAAAGTCTAAGTCAAACTCCACCTGTGCAGCATCTTAACTGTAGCACAAATCTAATGTACGCAAGCAGGTTTTTAATTACTAGTGAAAAATAACTTAAATAACTTGAGTGGTCTGTTAATGCAGTTATTTCATACCTCTTTCAAATACTCAACATGGTGCTTTGTTGCTGCAAAAATAACAGTTTGTTCCTGAGGTTTAACCACATCCCGCAGCAGATGAAGGAGAACAGCAGGTTTGTCATCTACACGCACATGGAAGAATGCAAGCTGTAATTTAAGAAAAAAAAACAACTGGTGTTAAAGCCATATATATTGCTACGTAATGCATACCTCATTCACTTCATCTAAACAGTCCAGCTAATTTCATACATTAAGTATGTGGCTAGCATCATTAGCTCCTTTTTAGACATGACCTAGACCTTATTGCTTACACACTGTAAACATGAGATAACTGTATCATACAGTAACACACACACACAGTTAATAAAGCAGGCAAAATGTATACAGGAATAGTAACATACAAGTATACCAGACTTAGAGCCACATTGTTTAAGACAGCATTAGAGATGTACATAAAATTAAGACAGTACACTGCTCCAACCTCTTCGGTTTTACTGCTAAGAATTCCCTGTACCTGTACTTTTAAATATTGATGTGCACACTGACAGAGCTGGTGTTAAAGTATTTCCTGATCCTTATGCAAATGTTTGCTTTGAAATGCACGTTTTACCTTGGATCATAACATGCTTTAAAATTTTTGAAAGAATGTAATAAAAGTTTAGCCTGAATCCTAGACAGACATCTCTCTTTTTTTAAGGCTCTAAATGACAATTCAATTACCTCTTGCCGTATTTCAGGCAGGAAAAAATTCCAAAGCCACATGAGTGACTTAACTATTGAATAGAAGTTGAGGAAGGTACTTCATTAATGAATGAACATGTTATTTGGCCATCACTCTGCTTTTCATGGTGCTGTCTTGTATGATATTTATTATTTAGTTTATATTTGTTTATCGGGAGGAGTCTGACTGGGCCAGAAGCACTTTTTCAGTGGAGGCCTGGGGAGAAAAGCTTCACATACAATGAGAGACGTACTATTACATTATGTTAGGAGACAGAACAGTTTTACATAGATGTACTGTTGCATTACATTGGTAATCAGTTACAACAGTTTTACATAAAAAATAACACACAAAAAAGAAAATCCATTGATACATACATTAGTATTCAGATACGCAGTTTCACATAAAATCACACTTATACTTAGCAGGAATTATTGGGTGAATAGACTTGCATGAGACTCGCATTTAGGAACACAGTTACCCTTAGTGTCTTAATGTAGCCCATCAAGTATATGGAATTGGAACTCAGGATGTTTGCAGAATGTGACTAAAGGTCAAAGTATAAGTTAGTAAAAGAGATACAGTGGAAGAGAAGAATACAAGGTGTTGTGGGGGGAGGGGCTCAGCTTAGATCAGCCTAGTGCAGTGATGGTGAACCTTTTGTGTTTGGTGTGGGAAAAATTGGAAAAGTACTATATTGACTCTGCTGGCGTGTCAGCCCCTGCCCCCCCCCCCCCCAGCGAACAAGAGAAACAATTCTTTACATATTCATTTATTGCAAAAAAAAAAATAAAATACAGTCCAATCGTGTGCTGCTATGCATTATATAAGTAAAAAACATATAGTGAGTTACAATACAGAAAAACGACATGCACACTGATAACTGGGCTTAAAACAGTACCCCAAAAAACTACCCTACTTTTAATAATTTTGAATTGAACTGAAAAAAATATGGGATACACTGCATTTGATTTGATCAATTAAGGACTTTTTTTGTTGCTGAGGTTTAATAGACAAGTTCAGAGTCACATATTTCTTGTATTTTTGTTCATTCGGTTTCCTTGGTAACTCAGGTGTTAGTGAATGCTGGTGCGTCACCCAAACAGTTGTGGTGCGTCAGTCACCTTTGACACACGTGTCACTGATTCGCCATCACTGGCCTGGTGAGTAGCAGGAGCATAGCCAGTTGTTTAGGTAACTCTTTTTAATAGGTTTTTGAAGTATTTTGGATTAGGTGAGTTTAGAATGTTTTGAGGGGAGGAGTTCCAGGTTTTAGAGATGGTGTTGGCATACAGTGAGTTTCCAAAGCTATTGTTTGATTTTATGACTTTTACCATAAGTTTTTTTGGAGGAACGTAGAGACCTGCTGTTTTGGTAGCTATTGTTCGATTTTGTGACTTTTACCATACGTTGTTTGGAAAAACGTAGAGACCTGCTGTTTTGGTGTATTTGAACTAGGTCCTTTAAGGCTGGACATTTGTCAGGAAGGTATATTATGGACTGGACTGTTGTAAGTTGGTTTAAGTTTAGGAGGTTTGGAAGTTCTAGCCATTTGAGTTGTTTAACAGCAACGCAGTGATGGGTTTTGTAGGGCAAGTTGGTGGCAGATTTGACTACCTTGTGGTAACATGATTCACGTTTAAGTAGTCTTTTTTTAGTGAATATAGGGGATGCACAGAGTAATGTGGAAGTGGGTTCTGGTGATTGCCTGTCTGGATGTGTCTGTAAGGTAGGTCTTAGTTCCGTAAAGAGTGGCTAATTTAACGTGGACCTTTTTATGGCTTGTGATATGTACTTGTCAAATTTTAACTTATCATCTATAGTGATTCCTAGCAGTTTGGTTTCTGGGGAGAGGACTATTTTGGTGTGATTGGCAGAGGTGATTGAAAAGTCTTGGTGAGGGGAAGTTTTGTGGTAGTTGTTGGGAAACAGCATTAACTTGTTTTTATTGGGATTTGTCTAGTAACGATTCAATGTCAGAGAAGGACTTTTGGGTAACTTCCTGTAGGTTTGGTATGGTAGGAGCTGTGCATATAACAGTAGCGTCATCTGCATACCGTATAATAGTAGCTTGGTTAGTTGCTGTATGGAGTTTGTTGGTGAGTACCAAGAAGAGTAGGCTACCAAGTACTGAGCTTTGTGGGAACCTACTATTATGGGTAGTAGTGATGAAATATCACCCCATTTTGCTGCTTGATGGCGTTCAGAAAGATATTTGGAACAACATCAGAATGTTTGCTAAGTTGAGAGATGCTAGTTCTTGTAGGAGCTGCTCATGGGGCACTGTATCAAATGCTTCTGACATATCTAGAAATATTGACAATACCATTTGGTCACTGTACTTTTGTTGGTTGACTGCATTAGTAACATTCAGTAGGGCAGTGGAGGTACTGTGTCCTGGCATAAAGCAGTATTGAACATTGGTGAGCAATTTGTTAGTCTGTAGGGTGTTGCATTAATTAAGTGTGGGTGCATTTTTCTAGTATTTTAGACAGAGGGGAAAGTATGGCTATTGGTCTGTAGTTGGAGAGTTCCAGACTGGCCCGCTTTGTGAAGTGGGATTATTTACAAAATTTTCCAGATTTCAGGTATGTAATGTGTGGAAACAGATCTACTGATAAGTATTGATGCGGAGAAGCAGATGACTTCGACTGATAATTTGAGGTAGTCATTTGGATGTTTGTCAGCTGCTAGAGTAGTGGATTTTAGTTTGCTTAGTAACTTCTTTGTTTTACCTACTTGGATAAACTGCAGTGAGAGTGTGTTAGGTGAGCTTGAGTTTGTGGGAAGTGTGGTTTGTTTAGGGTGATTTTTGTTTTCAATGAGAGAGAGGATAACATTTGTAAAGAATGTGTTAAATTGGGATGCTATACTTTGTTCTGATGTTTTGATGTTTGGGGTTAGGGTGGGTGAATGAACTGGGTGTGTTAGCAGTTTGGTAGAATGCCAGAATTTCTGGGAATTATTATGATGCTTTTCCTGCATGTTGTTATAGTATTGTTTTTTGTCTGATTTGATTTTCTTTTTGCAGACATTTCTGAGGTGGCGGTATTTGTCAAGAGAGTCTTTGGATCTGTTGGACTGATGTAGGGACCAGAGTTTATCTCCGTTTTAATAGTAGTTTGGTTTCTTTTGAGAGCCATTTACAGTAATTTGATTTGGTTCTTATGTGACTTACTGGGGTCAGTGTGTTTAGCATATCTAGGAATTGGCTGAAATATTAAACAACTTCATCCAATTGGAGGTATTTTAACGGGGACCAGTTGCAACTCTGGAGTAATTGTTTAAAGGTATCTATGGAGAAATTTTCTTTGTTGCATATTTGTTTGTATGATGTATGTCTAGTGGGAGAATTGCACTGCCTTAAGCAGCAAGTGATATGGTGGTCACTTAGTGCAGACAAGTAGACAACCTGAGTGATGGATTATGGACGGTTTATTTAGTTAGTGTCCAGTCCAGTATGGATTGTTTTATGTGCTGCTTTATGGGACCAGTGTGAAACATGATGTGGAAGATTCCTGACCATTTTCTAGACTTGGAGTTAAAGTCTGAACTTAAAGAAGGCACCTCCAAGTTTACTGAAATATGCACCCATTTCTTCCACATTATATACAGTAAAAGCCTGCATCTGGGATTGGTCATTTTCTTGTGGAGTAACAGTGTTCTAGACTGTGAATTTTGAAACTTCTGGCAAAAAAAAAACACAGAACTTCATTCACTACATCTCTATACACACACACACACACACACACACAGTACCATCACTACAAACCAGCACTGAGGCAAATGTACACCTTCCACTAAACAGCATTACAGATACACTTGACTACCTCCAATCCCAACTGCATAGTTCCTCTTTAGCCTACCATATGAATTCTATGGACAAGTCTGTTTCCTACTCCTACTTCAGGAAGACCAGTTAGCCTCTGATGTCCAAGTGATGGTCACCAAAAAAGTTTTCTAAAAATACTTCAGTGCCACTGACTCAAGAAGGATGGACTGTGAATGGGCAAACCTGTGAGTCACAAACTTCAGATCCTACCCATGAGAATAACTCTTCAAAGAAGCATATGAAAACAGCACTCCTTTAAGGGATTCCTTCACCAGTTGGTGCTGCATCACAAATCTGCATTCACCAAAGTCATGAGAGGCAGAATAAATATAACCCTATACTGACAGCCCTCCCTGACAGGTCAACGTGCCAGGTTATCAAAGTGCATTATATTCAGTTTCCATTAGGTGAGAGTACAGTGCTTGTGTTCAAGGCAAAGAATGCAACTCATATCCAACATATATCTTTATTGTTTTGTCATTACATCCCAGAAAAAAAATCAAACATTTTACCACAGAAAGTGACAATTCTTTTACTACACAACAGAGACGTCTAAATTCTAAAAACACTGACAAAGGCAATGTGCTGACAGATAGAGTAACACCCGTTTTTTTAAAACAGCTTTATTGAATTATCTTGTGACAAAGGCAAACTTACACTGATATAAAAATAATCAAACCATATTAACAAGTTCACATTTACAAACATTACATATATTGTTCTATATAATACAAGCAATCTAACATTATGTAAATGGTTCAGTTCCTGCCTTCTCTTAAACCTCATTCCTCCTCAAAAACATTTTTCTGCATGTATCATTCCCACATTTTCCATTTTTTTCTATGTAAATTTACTCTTCCCATTTTCTAAAATACCCCACCTTCTGTTCTTTTATCTCTGTTACAATATTCACTACTTCATGTACGGTTGGTTTAGACTTAGACTTCCATTTTGTCGTAATTGCTTTTTCAGCAGTCACCAGAATTAAAATTAACAAGGCCTTACAATGTCTAGACAATTCAGATACTGTATCCTAGCTCAAAAATCATTTCCTTGGTTATACTCATCTGCTTTCCCAATATTTCCGACAGGGTACTCTCTAGAGAATTTGTGAAGTCTGCCAATTCATTACACTCATAACATATGCTCCCAGGGTACCTCTTTCTTCCCCAGTACATCTCCAATATTTGGCATCTACCGGAGGAAAAATTCTCTGGAGTCTCCTTGGAGTATACAAGTACCTTATGTAAACACTTCCAGGCAAAAACCTAACACCATCTAGATTTTGGTGCATATTTGGAAGCCACACATGTCCTTCCATTGTTTCTTTATGCATTGCTCATCTAATCTCTCTTCACAATATTTTCTGATCTCCTTTAATTGATTCCCATATTTTATATGCCCTACTAATCCCTTTTTAAAAGCAGCTTCTGTTCTACAGTTAACAAAACACTCAACCAGTGCAGGTCTTTATTCATTAAAGATTCCCCTATCCCCTTCTCTATGCCTACACTCTAACACACCAGTCCCTGATATGGAAGGTAATCTCTAGCCTGCAGTCCAAATGTCTTCTTGGAGTCTTCCCATTCTACTACCTTTCCCTCTCTATTTTCTCCCAATAACCTGGTTCTTTTGCCAGCTGCCTCTAGTAAATTCCAGCCCCTCTTGCCTATCCTTTGCACTCCTAATTGCAGTCATTCCTATTGGCAGAATCTTTCTCCATATTACTGTGTTGGCTTAGTTCTTAATATAGTTTCTGCTACTTTATGAATATAATATTCTGCATGACTGCTATTCTCCTTAAGGATCTGTGTCCAAAATCCCACTATTTCCTTACTTCTTTAATTATCCCCGCCTCATCATCATCCCTTTCCACTCTGAATTGCATCTTTCTGCTTGTGTTACGTGTAAGAGCTTTAATTGTGTAGCTGTAAAATATACTTTTAAAATCAAGTAAACCTAAACCTCCTTGTTCTATGGGAAAGATCAAAATAATCCCACCTGACTTTTGCCCTCTTCCCCTCCCAGATAACATTCTTCAACTTTTTATTAATTACTATCCACAGCTTCTCCTCTGGTTAATAAAAATATGCCTGAACTGTGTATAAAACTAAAGGGAATAAACATTTTTACTATGCATATCTTTCTATCCATATCCGAAGAAAAGAGCTTCCAGTTTCTCCGTTTTTGTATTATCTTTTATTTAGTCTGTTCCCACATATCCTTAGCTGCCACAACAGAATCCTTTCTTAACCCATAAGTACTTTATTTTATCATGCCCCCATAAATATGGGTATTTCTAAACCAATTCATGTGTGGGTACATAGTTTACAGCTACAGCTTTTGTTTTATCTTCATTAATTTTATATCTGAAAAAAATCTGGAATGGTCTCAAAATGTTCAACACCAAGATGACCTTTTCTGATTCTATCAGTTACAAAATGTCATCATCTGCAAATAGAGCCAACTTTTCTTGAATACCAAACCGATATCAGAGTCCATTATTTTTTTTTGCCAATGGTTCTAAATACAATGCAAATAAAGGGGAAAGAGGTCACTACAGTTTGGTTCCTCCAGTCATATACAACTTATCAAAGAGGAACCTCCCACTTTGATTTTCACCTCTGATGCCTCATTATGTCCTCTTAATTAACCTTATTATTGTATTAGAAAATGCAAATGCTTCCATTGCCCTACTCCTAAAATCCCAACTTACTCTTTCAAATGTTTTCTCTGTATCAACACACACTAAAAACAGCTGTATTTTTTACATTCTGCTTCCCTCTGTATCATCACTGTTTTATTAATGCTGTCAAATGACTGCCTCCCCTCCATAAAACCAGTGATTAGTATCCATCAATTCTGGCAACACTTTTGCTATTCTTTTAACCATGACAAACACTTTATCATGGTTTAAAATTGAAACAGACCTATACAAAGCTGAATCTTTACCATCTTTAGGTACGACAGCCACCATAGCTTTTTTCTAGGATGTTGGTGCTTCCTCTCCTTTTAAAACACTGTTAAGCAAAACCTTCCAGATCTTTATCACAATCTTCCCTACTAATTTCCAAACTATCCACTGAGATACCATCTATTCCTGGAGACCTTCCTGCAGATTGGTTATCAATCACCATTTTCATCTCATCTCCTCCTGTCCTAAGTGTTAATTGTGGAGCCTCAACCACCTCTAACCTTGGTATATTATCCATAAATATTTATATTTGTGCTTTTTCTTGATTTCTTCACTTATCTGCTTTATACTAATTTTCATAACATTTCTTAAATATCTCTTTACACCTGTAAAGGATCTCTGGTTATTTTTCTTGTTATAAGCTCCCCAAGTCTACCTTTTGTTGCCAAAGTCACTGCGCCAAAAGTTTGTACACTCGACTTATAAAAAAAAAAAAAAAAAAAGTTGCTTAACAGCAATCATTCTGAACTCATGCACATTACATAGATATTCCCTTTACTTTATCTTTAGCACTAAGCAATTGCATCTCTGCTGGTTATGCAAGACTCTCCTTAATCTGAAATACTTCAAACTTTGTCAGATCCTCTAAATAATTCTGGTTACTTCTTAACCATATATCATTTTCTTTTACTTCTAATCTGTTTAAAGTCCTCTTTTATTTTATCCAACTTACTGTCTAACTTCAGGAGTATTTTCTCTCATCCCTTATTGCTCTCAAATATTTTCCACTACCCATTCCTTAAATTCCTCTCTTTTTAACAGGGAGGTGTGGAAGCACCAGTGTCTCACATTGCTTTATTACCCCGCATTTTATCTTTGTAATTATTGGTGCATGATCTGAAATGGATATTGGAAGTGTGCCACACAGTTATCAATTAAATGTGCATGCTGCTGTGAAACAATTTCTGGCTAGTCTAGCCCAGTTATTTACTTTGGGGAACATGTAAATTTTCTCATAGTTCTTACTACTGAATTCATGTCTTTGGTATCAAACATTTGTAAGCCGCGGTGGTGCAGCGGTAGCGGTGTCACCTAACAGCAAGAGGTTCTCCCGTTCGATTCTCGGCTGGAGCGCCTTCTGTGTGGAGTCTGCATGCCCTCCCCACGGTAGAGTAGCATTCGAAAGACATGCGTGAATGGACGTGTCTTTGTTGAAGGTTGGGGCTGGCACCTAGGTACCGTAAAAATCGACTGCCAATCATTAGCGGACCGGAGTTCCGCTGTGGCGACCCCTAACCGAGAAAAGCTGAAAGAAAAACAACTTCAGAAATCTACCCTCTTTTGTCATTTTTTCTTCTAGGCCCCTCAGATATATCTTTGTTGCAAATCAAATACCGGTCCCCAGCTACAAGTAATATTCCCTGCCAAAAGCAGACTATTTATCTCAGCTTTTTTACTCCATAAGAGCAGTTTCAGGAGGAATATAAATACAGGCCAGCATAATTCTTATTCCTTAAAAGTAGGACCTTATTAACACAAATCTTTGTTTGTGTCTTTCAGCTTTTCCCGGTTAGGGGGTCGCCACAGCGGAACTCCGGTCCGCTAATGATTGGTAGTTGATTTTTACGTGCCGAGTTACCAGCCCTGATGCACAACCTTCATATCTCCCCACAGAAGACGCTCTAGCTGAGAATCGAACCGGACAGCATCTTACTGTGAGGCGACAACGCTACCGCATCACCACCACCGCGGGACTAACACAAATCTGCCATTATTTATTATTTCACATTTGTTAACCAGGTAGTATCCAGCTGAGCAAGTAGCCCATTTTCACCCGAGACCCAGGGAGAAAAGCTCCATAACAATAGTACAAATAAATTACAAAAACTTTACAAAGATTTACAAAGAATATACAAAAAGTTTGACAGTTGCCTACAATCACAATTTACAAAAACAGAATATGGAGAGAAAAACATTACATTTCCTAAGCCTTACTACAGACAGCAATATGAAACTCATTAGATACATAACTACAATAAACCACTGGGGTATTTTCACTTGGTAGAAGAAAGACGAGAAGACAGCATACTTATTCGCTAACTCTGTGTTGCTGGTTTTCTTTCTGTTCATACTCCTTCTCCCAACTGCAGATTCTGGTTCAATGCTAAGGTACTCCCAAATTCTTATAGTCAACTCCTGTACTTTTCTATATCTCTTAAGCATTTTCCTTTGGAACAGTGGAAGAGGTTTCACTGGCAAAAATCTTTCCATGTGCATATTATTAGAAGAGAAGATCCCCTTCTGCTCAATGGCTCTCTTTTTGTTGGGCAAACTTTTGCATTTCCTCACTAACCTGCTCTGCATCAAAAATGACATTATTCCTCCAGGAAAAATATTATGAAGACAGCTGGATACAGCAGCTTGAATCTCAAACCTGCCTCAACATTCCTGGATTGCTGGAATAAATTGGTTTCTCTTCTGTCTGGTGTACAGTAAATAATCATCTTCCACAAACACTATCTCCAACTTTTAATACCTACTCTGCCACAGTTTGGTCAGGATTAACTTCTGCTGGTAGTTTCCATCTTTACTTGGCTGCTTTCTCATGACCAGATTTGGAGCATACATAGTGTGCGCCCTTTCAATCAACAGTTCCTGCTGTGGAATACTAGCCTAGTTGCCTATGTGTGCCTTCAAAAAATTAATAGTCTGTTCCTTCTCTGGCACTGCAGAAAATCTCTGATTTTCCTGTGTGCTCTATCCTGTAATTCTATCAGTTTTGAAACATTTCTTCTTGCATATTCTTGCACTCAGCCAGCCTTTTCTTCATTTTCACCTCTAGATTTCTGCAGTTTTATCAGTTCATCTGAATACCTGGTAAAAGCATATTCCATTTTTTCCAACCTTTTGTTATTTGAGTTGATATACACCCTTCAGTGTTTTGCTTATTTTAATCAGCTCTGAGCAAGTTTGACTTATTTTTCCTCTAGATTACTGGAAGGCATGCTTTTCATTAGAGGTGGAACCTGAACTGCTTTTTGCTGAACAGCTGCAGGATTCTTCCCAGTCAGTGATTTTTCTTCACCTTTTCTAGTTTATTTCCTTTAAGGCTTTCTTAATTGTCTCTTCACTGGCACCCAGGCAGTGTACTTACAGCCAGTAAATTAATTTACTAAAAGTCACAGAGTTCCTGGCCCTTGCCTTTCAATTTCATTTTTCAAACTTGGAGAGTGGAAGTTAAGATGTTTACTAAAGCATAGCCATCTTGGAAAGTCTAACAACATCTGGTCTTGAGGGAATGTTGCACAGTATTTTATAAAAATTCCCAAGTGAATTTTGCACAGTATTTTATAAAAATTCCCTAACATTTTTACTAGGAACAGTCTTACAGGATTGTGCTATGTGGCATCATACAAAAGTACCAAATGCAGTGTTTCAGAGGACTTTGGGTGCCACATTCTACATTTTACTTAGTTTCCATTGGAGGGATGTACAATCTTTGCTCAACTGACAAGGTGAAACTAATGTTGAAAATACAGTGCACCAAATTGACATTATTCCAGACAGAATACAAATTAAAACTTCTGCATCAAGCATGTGAATTAAACAAGAACTAAAGAACACACATTGAAGACTGCAATAAAATAAAAACAAGCATGTTATCTCATTTTATTTCAGACTTCTCCAAAATAAAATCATTCAAATCATTTGTCCTTATATAATCCTGCAAAGTGAGCATGTGATTTACCAGAACCAATCCAAAAATCTGATGAACAATTTAATTAAAAAAATATCAGAATACCTACTAAAATACTTGTACTTTCCATTATTAAAATGAATTTGCTATTAACACATGCATTCAAGTCTAGTGACTATGTAGCCTCTAACGTCACTTTTAATATACTTTTCTAGCCACCAAAACACTGTCAAATATCTCTTCCTCTTATATCCAGTATTAGTTATTGTGTTACACTAAATATAAATTTCATAAAACTGGTACACAATTTTAATGTGTTTATATAAGGTACTTTTATATATTTTGTGTTTAATTGTGAAAGTATACTCTTAGATATGCTGTTAATTTAAAAATCTACAAATAATAAAACCTCTCTCATTATTCACAATAAAACAAAGTAAACCAAGGCATGAACGTCCACACAGAAGTGTTTATTGTCAAGCTTTCAAGTCAAGTTCTTTGAAAAAGTTTTTGACTCGAAAGCTTGACAACAAACTCTTCTGTGTGGATGTTTGTGCCTTGGTTTACTTTGTTTTACTTCAGTTTGGATTATTGAGTCAAGTTCAGCTGCTTTTTCCATTTACTTGCTTTGTGATTATTCACAATAACAACATTTAGTCAAGTATTGACAAACCTACATTGAAAAACTCCAAAAGATAAGTCCTTCTTGTCTTTTTTATTACTTGAGTCCTCTTACTTCTCTAATAAAAATACTATGTAATTAACTTTTTTGTTCACAATTTTGGCCTGCGCCTATATATTTAAACTCTTGACCTCCAATTAGATTCCATTATGTGTGTGTCTGCCTGTGTCTGTACATTCCTCTATCTCGATTTCCTGAGTATCTAAAGAGCAAGCACAGCATAATCATCCTTTTGAAGACTAATCAGTAATTAAGTTTATAGCAATGTTTTAAGGCTAAGCTAAAAGGCCTTTCCTAACCAAAAAAATAAACTTTTCTGTTTCTGCCTGTCAAGCATTTAAACTTCCAAGGTCAACACAGGAAGCCTCATCATATGTTCTTTTACTACACTCATTTTTAAAATATAGTGAAAGTCAACTGTTAAAATATAAACAGGTTTTACAATAATCAACAAACTTTCATCTTGCTTCTAGTTCATTCTAAATTTCAACATCTAAATAATATATTCGCTTTTCTAGATTGGCCTTGAACGATAGAACATTTTGAAATTATTTTAAGACAGGCATTATCCTGAAGAGCTGTTGCACCTAATTGGTGAATAAGGTACTAAACAAAGGGCAGTTAAAATTTCAGCAACTACTGTGTAATTCTCTAACATTTCTAACTTCACTGGTACTTTGAAAACATCCAAATCCATCACTGTAACCTTTTCCTAACAGTTTTGAAAATAAGTTCTAAAATAAAATCCTTGACTATATTAACAGACAAGATTTTATTATGGGAAGAACAGAACAGTAGATCATATGTGAGGAAGTTTTGGAGCTCTTCAAGGATGTGGACTAGCAATGGAATTGGATATCCACCCTCAATGTTAAGGGCATCTAAAGGACTTGTGTAAAATGATACCACAACATGTGGTTATTGAGACACAGAGTGTCTAGAGCATATACACCTTGTTAGCCACCTCACTGCAGAGGTAATTTGAGAATTAGTGGATACAATTTTGAAAACATATTTTACCTTCAATAAAAAGTACTACTACAGTACTGCACAGTGTTGCCATGGAGCAGCTGTTGACCCTACAGTTGGTTAAGAGAAAGTGAGAAATGCAAAAGTATACAGTGGCCCATTCCGAAGCTCAACCACATTCTACATTCATCACACCAATGATGCCTTTTTGGTAAGGCTGGTCAATGAGGAAACCTTTATGGGGTTTCATGACTTTGTTGTTATCTCTACCATTCTTTTAGCTTTTTTGGCCAACTGATCCTATACAAATATTAACTTCTTGCCTCTCAGCTTGAATTTCAATTCCCCGATAGTCCAAGTTCAAAGATTTATAGAAAACCTTTAGAAAAAAATACATAAATGCATCTAGTAGCCACTATAACTTTGTTAAGAGCAATGTTATTGAAAGTCATGCTATCCAGATTTCTAGATTGACATCTACACACAAATAACTTTCATACAAACATGACCTATTCATTTTTATGCTTATAGAAAGAGGATACAGTAGCCAAAATTGATGGCATCTTTAAAAACCTGGTTCAAAGCTGCGGAGAGCACCCCAGCCTTACCTGGTTACTCATCCTACCATACAGTCGGACCCCAAACTGTGGGCAGTAAAACGAAAAGGAGTTTCAATATATATATTAAAGACATACACACTTCCAGGCTGGTCTAACAGTATGACAGGAGATAATTCAGATGCAGTTAAGCACTGCCAAGACCCCTATTCAAATCATAGCTAGCTACCAGCCCCCAAACTCAAGATGCCCAATCTGCCTATCTGGACTTCTTCGAATCTATCAAGATTCAACCCTTTACCCTGATCCTGGGTTACTTTATCTACCCAGACAGACTGGAAGAACTACTCATGCCAGAACACAAACGCCCAGAGATTCCTCGATTTTGTCAATGCAAACACCTTGGAACAGCTATTCAATACCCCCACAAGAGGTGATATCTTAGAACTGGTATTAACCAACATGAGTAACCACTGCAGCATCCCTACAGTATCATCTTCCATGGTAAGATCCAACCATAAAGTGGTCACATTCGAAATCATCATCTCTCCTGACCTCCCTCTACCTAGGGTCAAACATCCTGAGGGATGACAAAAATGGCTTCACAGCCTCCTCCCCCTCTGTAGGAACTGGAACAAATATCCAAAACTACACCAAAGGACTATATGAGAATTTATATAGATGCATGGAATCAGGAATACCCAACAGGACTAAATCATCCTCCGCAAGGAGGAGTAAACCTGTCTGGTGGATATCTGCAATAAATAAACTTATAACAAAAGGAAAAAATTGCTGTCCAGGACCAAGAAGGAGCAGGTGCCCAAGTGGAAGCAAGCTCTCCTTAGCATGAACAAGCAAATAAGAGCACTAGTGAAATCCTCCAAAGCAAACTTCAAGTCTAAATTGGGCATATCTACTAGAGACAATCATAAGGCCTTTTTCACAGCACCATAACGAGCAGCGCACTCCAGGGTTCAGTCTTGCGGCCTCTGTTATTTGAGATATACTTTTCTGAGGTGCAGGCCAAAATCTGGGAGCTATGGCTGATCAACTTTGCAGATGACTGCAAGCTGGACGCTGTCATTATTTCCCCTAGTGATGTGGACATCCTCCAAGAGAGTCTCACCCAAACATGGGCTCAAGCTGAATACCAAAAAAATGCATCATCCCCTTTGGGGAGAGTGATGTCCCCACAAATTATCACATTAATAACAATGTCCTAAGCATGCAATCAGTTGTGAGGGCTTTGGGCACCCAGGTTGATAGCAACCTTGTTGTACAGAAAGCTTTCTACATGGCCCACCTCATAAGTAAGGGTATCTCATCCACGGACAAAGGTCATGACATCACTGTATTCTTCCCTTATACAGCCCATTATTGAGTACAATGCCCCTTTTGGCATGTACCTTGCAAAGCACATAAAGCAGCTAGAGAGACCACAGAGGTTCCTCACCAGGAGAATCCAGGGCCTCAAACACCTACCACACACAGATAGGTTGAAAGCACCATCTCTCTACTCAGTTTCATACAGAATCCTCGGAGGTGACCTCTGTCTGGCATACAGTGCGATCTCGGACCTCACCTTAATGGGACTGCTGCATATCCGCAAGTCTAGCTCCAACTCAAATAACCCGCAGGCGCGGCCTCAACCTGGTCTGTGACATCAACAGGACTAGTTGGTGGGACAGATTTGTGTCCCAGAGACTTCGCCATCTGTGGAACAGATTCCCTGTCCATGTCAAGCAGAGTACCTCTTTACCCCTTTTTAAGCACAACCTGGATAACTGGATGGGAAACAGAAAATATACCCCTGGGATTCCACCTGTGTCCCTGCTGGACTGGGGCATCGGGTGCTGACTTGTTTAAACATGGGCTAAACTCTTGGCTAGGCGTACAAGGGCCTTAGGGCCAATAGCCTAGTAACTTCCTATGAAGATTGATTAATGTCCCCATTAGCAAAGGGAACAATTCTGTCCCTAAGAATTGTTCTGCAGTATTTCCTTTGATAGTGCTCTGGGACTAGAATTCACTTTTGGCAGTATTGCTACTAAAAGACAACTCTAAAGAAACTTATGCCTGCATGTTTTGCAAGATATGTAGCTATAAGAGTGTTAGCTCATACTTTAATATTCTGTGGCTCCGTAAAGACGTGTCTAAAGTAGAAACTGTACACTTGCAATTCCACATGGGTTGTGTATATTGACTTTTGCGACAGCAAGGTGTTCTACACTGCCAGGACATATTGCAAGCTGGCACTTAGGATATAGGAACATGCACACAATCAAGAATACACAGAATATACAAACTATTTTTAAACATTTTCAGCTTGTAATTTCAAGAAGTTTTTATTGTTTTTTGATCAGAAACTGCTTAATCAATGGGGCAATCCTGAGCCATTAAAGAAATCCAACAGCTACATGCCAAAAAATGTGTTGTCATTCCCTTTGGAAAAAAACTCAGTTCCCACTAATTACCACATTGATGGTAGCCCACTGAACACTGAAGGCGTTATACGAGATCTGGGGACACAGGTTGACAGCAACCTCTCTTTTGACCACCGCATTGTCACTATGGTCAGAAATTCCTTCTATGTGGCACATCTCATTACCAAGGGTTTTGCATCCAGGAAGAAAGAGGTCATCACCTCTCTCTACTCTTGCATCCAGGAAGAAAGATGTCATCATCTCTCTCTACGCTTCCCTCATTAGACCAATCATTGAGTATAATGCCTCATTTGGTATGTACCTCACTAAACACCTGCAACAGCTGGAAAGGCCACAAAAGTACCTCACAAAGAGGATCTTAGGCCTTAAACACATGTCCTACACGGACAGACTCAAAAAAACTCCAGCTTTTCTTTGTCTCATATTGTCTATTAAGAGTCGATCTCTGCTCGACTTACAAAGCCAGTTCTGACCCAGCCTTGTTAGAAATGTTACACCTAAAGAAATCTCAATCCCTCCACACAACACGGTTTAGGGACCTCAACCTTATTACCACAATCAACAGAACAAGCTGGAGGGACAGGTTCATAACCCTTCTGGAATAGACTTCCCATGCATGTCAAGCAGAGCATCTCACTGGCCCTTTTCAAGAGAAATCTTGATGAGTGGATGGGAAATAGAAAGTTCACCCTGGGGATCACTCCAGTGGCTCTACTTGATATAGGCACCGGGAACTAACGGCAGCATGATGTCAGGGCACTTCTATGGGCTAGGCTTGTAAAGGCTTCAGGGCCATTGGCATAGTACACACCTATGAACCTATGTGAAAGTGAACCCTGTACCAGGATTAAATGATTCCCGCAATATTAAGTGCATCCTCAAAAACAATGCTTACAAGACTGTAATTTTCTTTTTTATTTTTGTACATATTATAGTATATTTAATTGGTTTTCCTGTGACTGGTTATGTGACATGATTATGATCTGTTGGTATGGCTTTTTAAAGTGTTGCATGCTTCATTTTTGTTTCGTCTTCTGTAATAAGTAAATAAAAGCACCCTGTGACATTCTACCTGTACTTCTTTTGTGGTATGTTGTTCATTTCCAGTTTATATATACCAAAAGTGTTGCGTCTGTTTTTAACAACAACAAAAGA
Organism: Protopterus annectens; assembly: GCF_019279795.1. NCBI lineage: Eukaryota > Metazoa > Chordata > Ceratodontiformes > Protopteridae > Protopterus > Protopterus annectens. The sequence goes on from NC_056733.1 coordinate 519,474,344, forward strand.
GAAAAGTACAGTTTTGTACCTACCATAAATGTAGATGTTCGAAGATCCACATTGCTGCAGTCCTTACACTTGGGTAGTCCGCTGTCCTCGGTCGGCCCGAATATCAAAGTATAAGGCTGACGTCGGTCAAGGCGCATTTGACTGACATCAGGACGTCAGGGTACAAATGCGCATGACCGACGTCATATCCTCAGTCTTTTCTTGCCCCAGATGTCAGAAGACCCTAAAAATAAAGGTCAAAACCAAAAGACAGCAAACAACCAACCAACCACCCTTACACTAATTATATGTACAATATATACAATATACACAATATGTACAACCCAACCCACACAACCACCTCTAACTACAGAGGGAAGGAGGGAGGGTAAATTGGACTGCAGCAATGTGGATCTTCGAACATCTACATTTATGGTAGGTACAAAACTGTACTATGTTCTTCATCTCACATTGCTGCAGTCCTTACACTTGGGTAGAATCCCAAAGCAGAGGTAAGGGAGGATGGCTAACTACAAGGAAGCAGGAGCTGCCAAAATGCCCTGCAAAACAGCAGTGGCAAAACCAGCCCTGGATTTAGAGTAAAGTGGCAGGTGATAATGCCTAGAGAAAGTATGCACTGAACTCCAAGTAGCTGCCTCCAAAATATCCTTGGTTGCCACTCCCCTCAAAAGCTGTTGAAGTGGCAGTAGCCCTAGTGGAATGAGGCCTAATCCCAGCTGGAATCTCCTTGCCATGATGGGAATAACAGAAAGCAATGCAAAACCCAATCCACTTAGAAATAGTTTGTTTTGACACAGGCTTGCCCTGAGAACTCAAAGCAAAAGAAACAAACAACTGCTGAGACTGCCTGAACCCTTTAGTTCTGTCCAAATAATAACGCAACTGCCTGTGTACATCTAAAGTGTGCAAAATCTTTTCCCCTTTATTTTGGGGATTTGCATAAAAAGTAGGCAAATGAATAGTTTGGTTTAAAGCCACACTAGAAACCACCTTAGGCATAAAGGAAGGATTAGTACGTAATGATACCCTATCCTTATGGAAAATCAAGAAAGGCTCAACCGCCATAAGGGCCTGTAATTCAGAAACCCTTCTTGCAGAGGTAATGGCCAACAAAAAAGCAGTCTTCCATGACAAATATTTCAACTCAGAAGTAGCTGCAGGCTCAAAAGGTTGTAGAGTGAGTTTCTCCAACACAAAATTGAGATCCCAAGCAGGAGTAGGAGCTCTTCGTGGAGGTCTTATATTCTTTGCCCCTCTAAGAAATTGCTTGAACAAAGGATGAGAAAACAATGGTGGGTCGCAATCATAGTGAAATTGCTGCAGCATGAACTTTAATAGAAGAGAAAGACAAACCTTTGTCTAGTAACTCAGTAAGATATTGAAGAGCCACACACAAGTTAGGCTCAGAAACATCAAAATCTTTTGCTGCACTCCAAAATAAAAATCTCTTCCATTTGTCTGCGTACACTTTCCTTGTACTAGGCCTTCTAGCTTCCAAAATAACATTCAAAACTTGCTGAGGAAGTGGAGGCCCACTATGGTTCAAAACAGAATATGCCAGGCTGTTAGGTGCAGAGAGTGAAGCTTGACATTGAGCAAATGGCTGTCCTCCTGTGACAACAGGTGTGGAATCGAAGGCAAAGGCCATGGAGGCTTCCGTACCAGACTTCTCAGTAATGGGTACCAGTGCTGTCGAGGCCAATCCGGGGCTATTAAAATCATCCTTGGCTTGTCCTGTCTGACCTTTAGAAGTACCTTTGGGAGGAGAGGCAGAGGTGGAAAGGCATACACATGAAGATTGCTCCAATTGAAAGAAAGAGCATCCACTCTCCAAGCTGTGGGATGAAACCTTTTTGTGCAAAACTTTGGCAGCTGATGGTTTAGTGGAGAAGCGAACAGATCTATGTCTGGAGTTCCCCATGACACTGTCAATTTCTGAAATACATGAGGATCCAATTTCCACTCGTGGGGATCCATAATTCTTCTGCTCAACACATCTGCTAAGGAGTTCTGTGCTCCTGGCAGAAACCTTGCCTGAAGATTGAGCTGTAAACAGAGCAGTCTCCCACAAAATCATTGCTTGCCTGCATAGAGGATAAGAATGCGTTCCCCCTTGCTTGTTGATGTACCACATGACAGTTGTGTTGTCTGTTAGAATCAACACCTGCCCTGGAAGAAGTAATTCCTTGAAAGCTATTAATGCAAACTGGACTGCTAACATCTCCTTCTTGTTGATATGTAGATGTTGTAGTCTGGCAGGCCACTTGTCTTGTATCCACTTTCCATTTAGATGAGCTCCCCAAGCTTTGTCTGAGGCATCTGTCGTTAAAATCTGACTCGCCTCTGGCCGGGTCACAGAGAGTCCCTTGTTTAGGTGACATTCCTGAGCCCACCACAAAAATTCCTTTTGAATGCAAGGTATTATTTGAATGACAGTGTCCAGATCCTGGCAGTGCTGTGTCCATACATTTTTGAGATACCATTGTAGCTTCCTCATATGCAGTTTGGCATTGGGAAGCACCAGAATACAAGATGCCATGAACCCTAAGGCTTGAAGGACTGTCCTTGCAGTCAGCCCGGACTGATGAGATAGTTGATGGAAGTAAAGGGATAGACTCTTTTGTTTGTCCGGGGTTAAAAGGCCATCTGGGATGCTGTATTCAGTCTCACACCCAGAAAGCACATGTCCTGAGAGGGTACTAGACTGGACTTTATTTCGCTCACAGAATACCCCAGGCATCTTAGCACTGCTATCACATATTCCAAATGATGAAGAAGCTCTTCCCTTCCTTGAGCCAGAATCAGGCAGTCGTCCAAATAAGGATAGATCTGTATTCCTTTTAGCCTGAAGAAAGCTATCACTGGAGCCAGAACTTTCGTGAACACTCTGGGCAGTAGATAAGCCAAAGGGCAATGCAGAGAACTGATAGTGAAAAGTCCCAGCTCGAAAACGCAGATACTTCCTGCAACTTAGTCTGATAGGAACATGAAGGTAAGCCTCCTTGAGATCCAAAGTTACCATCCAATGATCTTTGCCCAGCAGAGGTAAAAGCTGCTGCAACGTCAACATTTTGAACTTGGGAATGTCCAGATAAGTGTTGAGGATAGATAAATCCAAAATTGGTCTCCACGTGTTCCCCTTCTTTGGTACTAGGAACAGACGAGAATAAAATCCTAGGCCCACTTCTGGCACAGGAACCGGCTGTATGGCCCCTATTTGGAGCAACAGAGAAACTTGCTTGTGAGCCTCTATTCTCTGTTGAGGAGGAACGTCTGGCATGCCTTTGAAAGGAGGCAAGGTATGGAAATAAAACCTGTAGCCGTGGTGTATGATATCCAATACCCATCTGTCTTGGGTAATTAAACTCCAATTTTCTTTGAAAAGTGCCAACCTTCCTCCCAAAGGTGCTGCCAGACGAGAAGGCTCTGGCAGCTGAAAAGGTAGGTCATTGGGTCTGTTTACGAAAGGACTGACCCCTGCCCTCACCCGAAGACTGTGCAGGAGAACTCCCTGTTCTAGGCCTGAAAGAGCCCTGAGCTCTGCCCCTACCACGTCTAGATCTACCCCTAGACTGGGAATCAAAAGAAGGATACGTCCACCCCTTAGTAGGCCAATTTCTACTAAACTTTGGAGGCTGGACCTGCAAAAAATCTTTAACAGTCTGCATAGACTTAGCCTTGTCTTCCATTTTCTTTAAAACTGCCTCAACAGGAGAACCAAACAACACGTCAGATTGCAAAGGAGCATCTAAAATCCTTGTTTTAACATGGTCAGACAAATTCTGATCCCTCAGCCAGGCGTGCCTGCGAAGAACTGACCCAGTGGCAGCCACCCTAGACGAGGCCTGTACAGCATCAAAACCACATTGCAAAGAATGCTTACCCACCTGTTCAGAAACATGCACTAAATCTTGCAACTCTTTACAATCAATACCTACTGCCAGAGCATCAACCTTAGACTTCAATTGTGAAAGGAGATAGTTTTGGTATTTCAACATGTGAAACTGGCAATTCAAAGCCCTCATAGCAAGAGTGGAAGAAGTATAAACTTTCTTTCCCCATCTATCCAAGGCCCTGGCTTCTTTGTCTGCAGGAACCGGATTCTTTACAACAGAAGCCTTAACACCTTTAGGCCCCTGGCTGACAGTTTCTGGGTCTGCCCTAGGACTCTTAAAAAGAAACTTATGAGCTTCAGGCACCCTGTAATACCTATCCGGTTTAACAGGAGCAGGAGGCAAAGAATCAGGATTAAGAGAAGCCTCTGTAAAAACATCTTCCACTACATCCAAAACAGGGGGTATAGCCAAAGGCCTATGCTGGGGTAAAACAAAATTCCTAAGCCTTTTCCTGGAATCAGAGAAGTCCTGACCTTCCCACTTAAAATGCTCCCTCATGGAATGAAGAGTTTCTGAAAAAGAAAAATCCTCAGGAGGAGAAGCAGAAGGAGTAGAATCATCCACATCAGAATCAGAATAAGGAGAGTACTCCTGTAAGTCTTCAACCGAAGACTTTGAAACATCTGAAGCCTGCTCAAAACTCCCTAGCTCAGGCTCCACCCTAGGTCTCTTATCCGGAGGGGGCATAGAACCCCTAATCAAAGTAATCAAATCTTCTGCCATTTTAAGCATATGCTTCTTGGGCACAGTTCCAGAAGAACTAGGGGTGACACCAACTGAAACTGAACCTGGCCTGCCCCTGGGAGAAGCCTTTGAAACAGAAGGAGAGGGCCTAGCCACCCTAGGAAGGGAGGGAAGTATAGTAACCTGAGAAGCCCCCTCAGCCTGACCTGCCTCCTGAGAGGCCACATCTTGTAATAATAAAGTCTCCCCCTGGGAACACAAAGAAACCTCCGGTGGAGCCACCGGCTCCACCAACACCTCTAAAGAACCGGCGTCCAGTACAGACGGTTCTTCTAGCCTAGGCTTAACTGCTTTGTCCTTGCGCTTCTTCGAAGAAGCGGGCGGAGCATCCGACGGCATTTTATAATTGCACCGCTTCCCAAAGACTAACCTGGCACAATCCAGCCTTCTCTTTATAGTGCGTTTATTGAATCTAGCACAAGAGCGACAGCCAACAACGTCGTGCTCAGGCCCTAAGCAAGGAATACACAAAGTATGATAATCTCTATGCGGTATCTGTTTCCCACAAGAAATGCAATTATTGACTTTTTCTGACATCCGGTAAATCACTGAGGCAAGAAAAACTAAAATATTCCCCAACGGGTACTTAGCCAACTTTGAACTCGGTCTGAAACTTCGAAATCGAAAAATCTCAGAACGCCAACCGGCACTTGCAATGCTGCTTCTGCATCGGACCATGCGGCAAAAAAGACTGAGGATATGACGTCGGTCATGCGCATTTGTACCCTGACGTCCTGATGTCAGTCAAATGCGCCTTGACCGACGTCAGCCTTATACTTTGATATTCGGGCCGACCGAGGACAGCGGACTACCCAAGTGTAAGGACTGCAGCAATGTGAGATGAAGAACATCCAAAAATCCTTCTGAGCATGAAGCAATCAAAATTTCGTGTTATGCAATGCCTTGAGATTAGAAGTGATTAAAATTTTTTTGAAAAGCTCAAAATGCACTTACTAGGCATTGCCGTGTGTATGAATGTCATGCTGAAAAAGTACCTTAAAGTATAAGTTGGCAAAACAGGTCAATATGGCACTTTTATTCAGATCTCATAATCTATACAAAAGACTTGGTGTCCAGGCCTCACAAATCAAAATTTTACAGCACATGTAAAAACAGGAGATAGTGGACAAGGGCTATGGTACTTGAATCAGCTCCACTGCGGATCAATAAATATTTTTTATATTTTTTTATATAAAAATCTTACACCCAATGGCAACCAATCAATCAGTCTTTTGAGTCACACCACTGGCACCAAACAAGTTAAAGTGCAAAAAAACACACAAAAATGAATCACTACACAACTCACCAAGCTTAGCCTGGAAATATGAATTGTTGTTCTAGGAATGCTACCATCCACACCAGTTAACAGGGTTTAAAATGAACCTACTGAGAAGAATCTGTGGCTTAGCTCCTTGACCCCCTTCTCATCAATGTCTCTCTAGATTACAGCAACTCCCAGACCTCCATTCCAAGAGGTTAACTGCAATGAGAATCAATTGTTAAACTTACACACACACACACACACAGGTGTTATTTTTTTTTTTGCTACTTGCACTTCACCGAGTGCTCCAATGATGGTGTTATTCATCAATGGTGCAGCTGAACAAATTATTTAATGGCTGAAGTTCATTAGATTAACAGTTACATAATTTAAAGGCTTTCCTTCTTTCCTTGGATTTATGTGTCCCAGAGTTAATGAATTTAACTTCTGGGATGGGGGGGAGCTCCACGTGTAAAAGATTTTTGTTTTACTTTTGGTAACTGCAAATGTAACCTATTGACATTTGCGATTAATTTTTTTCCGATTTATTTTATTTTACATTTGATCCTTTTTCAGTGGAGGTCCAGGGAGAAAAACTCCACATTATACAATTTGAAACAAACTTTGAGTACATTGTCTATCACAATAAGTTGCATCTATGTGATCATAGCATAGTGAAACAGATTCTACACAAACATTATATAGCTTCTACACAGAATTAGCTGGAAATATACTAAGTTTTTTGAGCATTTTGTACCACCTACTCATCACAGCAAAGAACCTGCGTGTACATAGAGCATTAAAGTCAGTTTAGAAGAACTAGTCACATTAGCTGAGAGAGAGTTTAATCGGGAGCAGTGTATGGGCATAGACACTTGTTGGATGAGTTTTTAGCATTTTTTTAATGGAGTTAAGGCTGTGGTAGATACATTCCAGATTTTGGCTATGTAATTTGAGTAGAAGGCTTCTCCAGCAAGATCGTTGACTGTGGTTATTTATATAAGGGTTTTGTTGCTAGAGTGTAGAGCTCTGGCACTTTGCTGCATTCCTGGAGATTTTGTTATTAACAGGAGTTTAGTTTTGCTAATTCAGTTTTTCTTAGGTTAGTTAATATGAGTGACACAGAGTAGAGTAGAGATCAGATGGGACTGAGCAATAGTAGTTTTTGTGTTTTTAGTAAGATACTGCTTGTTCCTATACAGTGTACCAAGTTTGTGTGTGTCCTTTTTTACAGCTTGGGCTAGGTGGATGTCATATGTCATGTCGCTGTCTACTTCTACTCCTAGTAGTTTGGTGTGAGGTGAGGGTGAGAGAACCGTGCTGTTTGTTGATACGATGTTGAATGTGGGGAGGGGTACAGTAGCTTTAGAGGGCTGGAATATCATGAGGTTTTTTTTGGGGGGTGTAGAATTAGGTGGGAATTTGTTAGCCTGGTTTCTGCTTCTAGAAAAGACTCCTGTGTTAAGTGTTTGTAGTTTCTGTAGGGTAATAGCCGCACACATCACTGTAGAATAATCTGCATACTGAATGACTGAGGCATGAAGGGCTAAGGTATAAAGGTTTGTAGATATAGGGAAGAAAGGTAGGGGGCCTAATGTAGAGCCCTGGGGAACTCCTATGGTCACAGGAAGAAAGGGTGAAAGATTTTGTTGCCAACGTACTGCTTGCTGGCGCTCAGTTAAGTAGCCCTGGAACCAGGCAAGAGTAGACCGAGATGGATTCAATTCAGAGAAAGCATTTATAAGTTTGCTGTGTGAGACCATATTAAAGACTTTTAATAAGCCTAGAAAGATAGAAGATATGTATTTACTATTGCTTCTGTGAAGGTTGACAGTGTTAGTAAATAACATTAGTGCAGTGGTAGTACTGTGGTATGGCTGTAAACCATGCTGCGTACTGGTTAGTAGCTTGTCTGTATACAGGTAGTCCATGATTTGCTTATGAACAATTCTCTCTAGTATCTTAGAGGGGATAGGATTGCAATTGGTCGGTAGTTAGACAGATCAGTTGAATTGGCTCCTTTATGGGGTGGAATAATGTGGAGAGTTTTCCAAATGGTCGGAAATTGGTGTTCCAATATAGATCTAGTGATAAGAATGGATACTGGATAGGCAATTCCTTCAGCAGCTAGTCTTAAAAACTCTGCTAGTAAGTTGTGTGTAACTAGAGTAGTGGGCTTTAATTTCTTAAGAAGTCTTTTTATAGCATCAGTTGAGGCAGGTTGAAGGGAGAAGGTGGTGTTTTTTTTCTGTGCAAGAGTAGCTGGAGTAGGAGCGGGGGCTGACTGTTAGAGGTGGGGGTTTGATTTCAGTAGTAATTAATGGTAAATCACCAATGAGTTTGTTCGATAGTTTTCTTTCTTTTTTTTTTAAAACAGTTTTATTGGATTTTGATTATAATGAAAACAATCACATAGACATATACAAGATTATTTACATTATAGATTTACAAACTGATAACATATTAAAAGCATTTAAATATGAATATACGAATAACAAAGCAAACAAACTAAAGTATGTACATAGACATCCAGTATTTATACATTAACATACACTATAACCTTCCTTTTGTAACTTGTTCTCATGAATGACAAGGAAAGTCAATTACCTTTATGCAAAATGATATTTTTTTCCAACATATTTTGTAAGTTAACCATATTTTGTAAGTTAACCCATAAGTGATATTCATAAGTCTTTCTAGAAGTTCTAGAGGTTATGGTTCTTATCTGTAAATGACTAACTTCTTTTAATAAATTAGTAAACTCAAAGAATGTAGGAGGATGTTTTGAAATCCAATTTTTTGTTATGTGTTCAATGTTTTTCTGATTCGATCAAACTCACTGGTAATTATATAGCAGTATCACTGGTGCAACAGACAGCACACTTGCCTTTTTGTTCAGGAGGCTGTGGGTTTTATTCCCACAACAGGCAGATCAATTGCTAACAATGCAGTGCAGCATAATGAGGGTATTGCATTCCTGAATCTGCAAGTCCTTTGGATGAGACATTAAACGGAGGCCCCATCTGCTTGAACTGGGGGTAGCTCAGGTGGATGTAAATGATTCCATGGCACCTAGGGGTGCTTTATTAACATTTACATTTATTTTATATCATATAAGAAATTAAATCGATAATTTACTTGCATTTTTGACATTCATAATTAAAATTATTTACAAGTTAAACACAAAAGAACTTAAACAGTTCTATTGCTTTCATTTTTTTACATTTACCTTCTACCTCCCCATCCTTTCTTCTACAACCATAACCATCTTATTTCACTAATACAGCCTCCTCTTCCATTTTCTTGTTATAGAACAAATTCTCACATTTTTTTCCATAGTACCCACATTGTCACAATTATTATTTTATCCCAGTTATCAAAATAAAGAAGTTATGTACTCACCATAACGTTCCATCTGAGTAGTTATACTTCATTTTTCTGCAACCTGTGGGTATAGGATCTGTATCGGATCCGAGCCGGCAACTTTTTTCTAGCATCTGCTCCAAGCTCTGAGCTCCTCCCCTTACCCATAATGCACTACCATCTAATATCTTCCCTCATATCGAGTTTGCTGCAACTAAATACATAAGCAACTCAGCCCAATGAACCAAACCTGAAAAGACAGGACAAGGTCCGGGGGACGGAGGGAGGGAATGTTGTAGAAAAATGAAGTATAACTACTCAGATGGAACGTTATGGTGAGTACATAACTTCTTTATCTGAAGGTGTTAACTTCATTTTATCTGCAACTTGTGGGACAGAGTCCCCAGCTACTCCAATCCTGGGACGCCCTTATGGAAGGATATTCCACAGAGCCAAAGGATGCTCTATCCCTAGAAATCAGATATAATTTGTAATGGGAAATGAAGGTATGTGAATTGGCCCAGGTCGCTGCTGCACAAATGTCGTCCAAAGGAACCCTAGACCAAAAGGCAGCAGAAGTCGTCATGGACCTGGTAGAGTGAGCCTTAACAATACCAGGAGGAGATAAACCTTTTGCTTTGTAGGCATGTGAAATGCAAAGAGTGATCCATCTGGCCAAAGAAACTTTAGAAATAGCTTTTCCCAGAAATGCTTTGGAAAAGGAAACAAACAACTGGTCAGTCTTGCAAAATGATTTTGTTCTATGAAGATAAAAACAAAGCTGTCTATGAACATCTAACAAATGAAGTTTTTATTCACCTTTAACAGAGCTTGAAGCTCAGAAACCCACCTAGCACATGTAATGGCGACTAGGAAAGCTGTCTTCCAGGATAAAAATTTCAAATCCACCGAAAATGCAGGTTCGAAATGTAAGGTCCCAAGGAGGCACTGAATCCTTGACAGGTGGACGTAACAGAAAAGTACCTTTAAGAAAAGCCTTACACAGCCTAGAGGAGGCTAAGGCCATGTTGTCTTCACACACATGAAAATTAGAAATGGCTGCCAATTGTACTTTCACTGTGGAGAAACTAGCTCCTTGCTGAAAAATGCCAGGCAAGAAATCCAACACCGCTGGAACAGGGGCTGTAAAGGGATCTAGTTTTCTCTGTGAGGCCCAAATGTAAAAGCGCTTCCATTTACTGCGATAAAGTTTCCTAGTGGAATCTTTAAGAGAAGCCACCATACCAGGGATGAAAGACCGGGAGTCCTGGCAATCAACGGAACTGGAGCAACCAAGCTGTCAGCTTGAGGCTGTCCAGATCAGGCGGACGGGCCCCTGACGGATGGGAGATAAGATCCTGGCAGGGATCTAGAACCCAGGGATCTAGAACCCAGGGGGAAGCTAAGAGATGAGACCAAAGGAATGGGAACCAAACCTGACGAGGCCAGAACGGGACAATGAGGATAACTTTGCACCGCAGTCGGCAAGCTTTCTGAAGAAACTTCGGAATGAGTGGCAATGGTGGATAAGCATACAGAAGCCTGGGGGGCCAAGCATGGATTAGTGCGTCTCTGGGAACTTCCCCTGGTGAGGGAATCAGAGCAAAAAACTCGCTGCACTTTGCGTTGGACGGAGATGTGAAGAGATCGCAGCAAGGCCGACCCCATGCACAGAAGATCTCTTCCGTTACTGACCGTTTCAGAGACCACTCGTAAGGCATCAGAACAGCCCAACTCAATGTTGGAGCGCCCCGGGATGTGCGTTGCTAACAGAAACTGACCGGTGGAGATCGCCCATTCCCACACTCTAATGGCCTCGCGACATAGGGGCTAGGATCTGGTTCTCCCCTGCTTGTTGATATACCAGACAACCGATATGTTGTCTGACTGAATTGCAAACAATCCGAGAGAAAGGACAGTGTAAAAGGCTTCCAACGCTAAAAGCACTGCCCTCATCTCAAGAACATTTATGTGCAAAACTTGGTCTCTGACTGGGACCACGTGCCTTGGACTGTCCTTCCTAAAAAGTGCCCCCCCCCCCCCACCCGAGTTGGGAGGAATCTGTGGTCAATGTGGTTTGGACTGGTAGAACTTGTACTGGTTGCAATTGGGATTTCTCAACATTGAGTAATTCCCAGTAGATCTGCCAACCGAATGAAGTAATCTCGGGCCAGACACAGGTGATGCTTGTTGGGCGCAGCGAAGAGCCGGTCGTCCAGGTAAAGAAACACCTGAATACCCTGAAGCCTCAGGTGAGCCACTACAACTGCCATTACCCTTGGTGAACACCCTGGGCACTGTGGCGAGACCGAAGGGTAAGGCTCTGAACTGAAAATGACTGGCTCCCAGCCGGAAGCACAGAAACCTCCTGGAGTTTCTGTGTATTTTGATGTGGTAAGCATCCTGGAGGTCTAACAAGCACATCCAGTCGCACTCTCGGAGATAAGGTAGAATGGACTGTAGGGTGACCCATCCAGAATTTCTGTTTGGCTACAGACAGGTTCAATGTTGACAGGTCTTGAATGGACCTGAGGGTCCCCCATCTTTTTTGACACCAAAAAGAACCTTGAGTAAGACACCTGATCCGGACTGATCGGGGGGGACATGTTCGATGGCTCATTTGAGAAGCAGCTTTGAAACCTCTAGACCTGCAGCCTCCCTGTGAATGGGTGGAACATCCGGGGAGATGTTTTGGAATATTTGGAGGGGCAACAAATGGGATAGTGTAACCTCTGGATATTATCTGTAACACCCAGTGATCTGTTGTAATTGACTCCCATGCCACTGGGTGTAAGGACAATCTTCACCCGACTGCCTCCAGAGTAGGACAGTCGGGCCACTGCTCAAGGCTACTGACCGGGTCTATCAGAAAAGGGTTCCCTAGACCCAAAACTTCTGGGACCCCCTCTACCTCTGGGTCGGCGTCGATCCTGTCCCCCTCTGCCTCTGGGGGAATAGCTGTCCTGAGAATCTCGAGAAAACAGATTTTCAAAACCACATCTTCTTCTGTCCCCTTTGATTCCTAGAGAAGGACCGCTGAGGATTACAGAAGTGGATCCTGACGGCAGACAAAGTCTTCCCGTCCTTTTCGCTCTGAACAAGTGTCACGTACGGTCTTCCCAAAAAGGGAAGAACCGTCATAGGGAGCATTGATAAACGACGCCCTGAAAGGGTCCGCAAACTGACGCAACCTGAGCCAGGCATGACGCCTCATGGCTATGCCTGTCCCAGCCGCCCTAGCTGCTCCTTCCATGGCATGGAAAAGGAGCCACATAGACGTGTTTGAGACGGACTTCAGAGTAGACATTTTAGCAGAGAACAACTGTTTGTCCTGTGGCGATAAAGATTCTGGGGGCGACTTAGCGAATTCCAAAGCAAGGTCTCGCTGAAGCCAGATCACATGTGCCAAATAGTTCAGCGCACAGATTGAAAAGGTCGCTGAGGAATAGACGGGCTTCCCAAACCTATCCACCAACCTGGACTCCTTGTCTGGAGGGTGGACTGAGGAACTCTCGTGTGCTAGTTCCTTCTTGGTGGCCGCTGCAACCAAAATAGCATCAACTAGGGCACCTTTTGACCAAGATAGCCTGTCGGAAGTGGGTGATAAAATTTTGTCAGGGCATTTGCACTTGCGGTTACGGTGACCCTCTTCAGTGGAACTCTCAGAAGAGGATTTGTGAGCCGCAGGGGGTTCCTCAGGGAAATCAACCTGGGGATCCTCTGGCACGGGCTGTCCCTGAGACAGGATGAAGGGAGTCATCACCAAATCCAGGGGGGCCTGGGTGGAATCAGAGGGGATGGGCTGGGGTTTCAATCCCTGGGAGAGAACCCTCTCCACCACTTCAAAGGCCAAGGGAGAGCGGACCTCCTTAGCACCCAGCAAGGAAGATGCCCTCCCCGGATCCGAAGTGGGGACCACAGCCAAAGCAAGGCTAGCCTGAGGTCCGAGGAAACAGGTTGGATCCGAAAAGGTCAGAGCAGAAGAATCCATTCCCTCGGGTCTGACTCCCTGTCCACGGCTCCGAGAGTCACTCGGATCCGAACAAATCGGATCATAGGAACTCAAGGTAACAGCCAGAGTCGAGGTTGGAGGAACCGTCGGAGCTGAGCTACCAGCTCCAAAAATCCTCAGATCCAAGAGCCCCGAAGCCGAAGCATGGATCCGGGAAGGAGAGATGGGGCGGAAAAAGAGCATGGAAGCCCCCCCCCCCTCCAGAGGGAGAGGGGCCTGGCAAGACTCCCATCTGTATTTGGGTCTGAATGAATCTCCACATCATCCTGTCCATGTCCAAGTCCTATAAACTCCAAGTCAACCTCGAAGAGGCCACCGACTCGGATCTGGCTGGTCTGCGCAATGATGGAGAGGAAGGCCTCGGGTCCGAATGTTCCAACGGCTCCGGTGAGAAATGAGACCAGAGCAGTGGCGAAACTGGCCTCATGGCCTTAGAAGGGGGACTAAAGAGCTCCCTGTCCAGGGATCTCTTGCCCCTATCCTCTTTGCGCCTTTCTCTGTCCTTTTCCAAGACAGCCACGCTGACTGTAGATTTGTCTTTACTAGGCCCAGCACCAGAAGAAGAGGGAGTTTGAGTCCTTGTCTGGGTGGCAGGTTGAGCACTAGGTACCGAGGCCGTGGCAGATTCCAGCATGGATGCAGGGAGCAGGCCTTTGGCTACTAACTTGGCCTTCCGATCCCTGAGGGCCCTAGGATTGAACCCGTTGCAGATAGCACATTGAGTGGACAAATGTGCTACTCCCAAGCAAATCACACGCAGAGTGTGACCATCGGCCGGGGAGAGCTTATGGCTACACACTGTATATTTCTTGAAAACCGATTTTGGCTGATCAGTCATGGTCCTGCACCCAAAAAGAAAACACTACATACCAGAAAAGCCACACACAAACACAGGTAAGGGAAGGGCAGGCCTAACAACTACTCTACCAAGTTTAACAAAACTTTTTTTTTTAAAAAACAACGAACAAGTGATACACTAAAAAGGGGAGGAAGGGAAAAAATCACTCAGACACACACAAGATTAGATATTAATAACATTTACTATCCCTGAGATCAGAGCAAAGGAGACCACGATGCACACTACTGGCGAGGCAAACGAGATCTGGGGGAAGATAGGAGATGGTAGTGCATTATGGGTAAGGGGAGGAGCTTGGAGCAGATGCTAGAAAAAAAGTTGCCGGCTCGGATCCGTATACCCACAGGTTGCAGATAAAATGAAGTTAACTACTTCAGATCACATCTTTACTTTATCTTTCTTCCCCACATAATATATTTACATTTATAGATTGAAACCTTTTCCATTTATATCCATTTGCAACCAAAAAACAATATTTTCTTGCCATCACCTTATATTTCATATTCCCTTTCACTGGTAACTTGTCCAATAAAATTCTCCACAAAACATCTTCTGCTTCATAAAAATGTTCAAACCTTTTACTGTTTTTATTGACTTTTTTCCATTTTCTTTTAACTCTTTCCATGGGTATACCACAAAAAAAAACATTAACATTGTTTTCTTTTTCCCATCCATAATTTCATTTTTTGTCACATTATTCTTCTTCGGACCTGTCCTTTTTTTCTATACTTTTTTTTTTTTTTTTTTTTTTCATTTAGGTACATTTTGTAGTTTGCAAATATATCATTTCTTTTCATCTTTTACCTTTTCATTACCCCCAAATAAATCCATAGATGCCAAGTGCGCTGCAGAAATTTAAAATTTAAACCACTTGTTTATTACAAATTATTCCTTTATTTAAACCACTTCTTTATTACAAATTATTCATTTTCTCATTGGGTTCAGCCTTGAGCCCCAGAGGAAGCTAAAAAAAAATCCTAAAGTCTTTTTTTCACTTGAGTGACAAAATATATCCCCCCTAAGTATACTATGTTTCCCAGTATATAAGTATTCCGCATGTGTCTTTTTCTGAAATAAGTAAAACCTTTTCTACCACACTATAATTTTTTATTTATTCCACTCTCTCACTTGACTTGTTACACTTTCATACTCCCCAATTGCTACTCCCAAGATCTTCAGATATTTTTGCAAAATATATTCCATTTATTTATTTTAACTGCAGATCAGCCTTTAACACCTTTTTGATCCTTATTACA
Source organism: Protopterus annectens (assembly GCF_019279795.1). Lineage (NCBI taxonomy): Eukaryota > Metazoa > Chordata > Ceratodontiformes > Protopteridae > Protopterus > Protopterus annectens. The sequence goes on from NC_056733.1 coordinate 519,489,732, forward strand.
GCATCACTTATCCGTCCCTTGTTTTTTTGTTATTAGAACAAAATCATCTGCATATGCTATACATACTGGTAATGTAACACTTCCTTCCATCTCATATTTTGCAGCCCTCATTTCATACATGCACATCTGTGCTACTGCATTCATTACCAATACAAATAAGCAAATATTCATTGGATATCCCATTTTACTCCTCTCAATACTTCTATCACAGGTGATTACTAGGCTAATGGCCCCAGGGCCCTTACAAGCCTAGCCAAGTTCAACCCGTGTTCCCAAGGGTGTCTGTTTCAAGCGGGTCTATATCACATAGTCAAAGTCTTATAACTTCGAACACGTAATGTTCGAACCATTATGTTCAAAGTTACAAAACTTTGCTGCCCCACACCCACACCCCCCACTACTTAAATATACCAACTCCGAAATTGCACCCCATTGAACAAAATGGAAACCTCTGCTTGTGGAGATTTCCAATGAAATGCTCAAACTTTTACAAATGCAGACTTATGGTCTCGACCATATGAGGTTTGAACTTGCAAAAGTTCGATTACGTGACAGGAACATGGTTCAAGGAGACACTAAAATCAGCACCTATTGCCCCTGTCCAAGAGGGACACAGGTGGAACCCCTAGGGTGAATTTCTGGTTAACCAATCCAATCATCCAAATTGCACTTAAAAAAGGGCCAACGAGGGGCTTTAACATGAACAGGAAGCTTGTTCCAAAGGTGAGGCAACCTCTGTGAGACAAAGCTCTCTCTCTCTCCAGCAAGTTCTGTTGATGTCACATACCAGCTTAAGGTCCTTTGAGCAAGTGACCCATGTGCCATTTAACTTGCAAATGTACAGCCTTTCCATTAAAGATGGGTCAGAGACTGCTCTATACGAAAGGTACAGGTCGCCTCTGAACAGTATGAATGACACAGAGCAAAGTGACAATGATTTCAGTCTGTCCACATAAAACAGATCTTTAAGACCCTGAATTTTCTTTGTAAGGAACTTCTGTGGTCTCTACAATTGCTGCAAGTATTTGGAAAGGACCAAAACACCAAAGGCGGAGGTGTGTCCATATTCAATAAGGATATCCACACCTCCAGGCTAGTTGCTCAGCATAATGCATCTGAGGTTATCCAAGTGCAACTAACTCTGGGAAAAACTGCAATCCAAACTGTAGCTTGCTACAGATCCCACACCACGCCCCAGTATTCCCACTCCTCTTTTCTTGAGGTACTGCAAAATATTAGGGTTCAACCAAACACCCTAATAATGGGCGACTTCAACTACCCCACCATTAACCGAGAAACCTACTCGTGTACCAACTTCCTTAGCGCAACGCTTTCTGGAATTCATAAACTCCAATGCCTTGGATCAACTTATCCACACCCCCATCAGGGGAAACAATATCCTAGACCTAGTCATTACCAACATGACTGACCGGTGTTCACACGAAGTCAACTCCTTGTTGGTCCAATCCGACCATAAGCTAATCACCCTTGATATCCACAGCCTGCTCGCACCCCCCATTAAGGAATCCACAGTAAAAATATTCTCCAAAGCCAACTTCATGCTACTTAAGACAGAAGTGGTGAACTTCATGACACCCATGCAGATGGACAATACAGTTACAACTGCTGAATCCTACACAAATGCACTCCATAAGCACTTACACGAGTGCATGGATCATGCTATCCCAAACAGAACCAAGATGCTATCCTCCAAAAAAAGGAAGCCAATCTGGTGGTCCCCTGCCATAAACAAAATGTACAACAGAAGGAAGAAACTGTTGCAAGAGAGAGTAAAATCCCATGAGTGGAGGAGCTCCCTGGTCAGCCTCAGTAAGAAGCTGAGATCCCTTATAAGATCCTCCAAAGCTAGCTACGAAAACAAAATCACCACTAATTCCAAGGACAACCACAAAACATTCTATAGATATGTCAAGAATCTCGATGACATCACCCAGATCTGCTCTGAGTTACAGCACAAAGGCAAGAAAATTACAGAACCAACTGATATTGCCAACATCCTGGCAGAGGTTCAGTGCTAACTTTACCCCCCCCCCCTCACCCCCGAAAGGGCCCATATCTATACAGGAAGAATGCAGAGTCCCTGTAATCACAACTACAGAGGTAAAAGCTGCACTCTCTAAAGCCAAAAACACAGCATCCATAGGACCGGACAACATCCCAGGCTGCGTTTTACACGAACTTCAGAATGAACTGGCTCCCCACTTAAGCACCACGTTCAACAATAGCCTCGCATCAGGCTTTGTGCCCACTGAATGGCGCACAGCAACAGTTATCCCACTCCACAAAGGGGGAGCCACCACTGATCCCAGGAACTATCGACCTATTAGCCTGACGAGCCTGGTCTGCAAGGCCATGGAACTTATAAACAAAGACATTGGTAATCTCCAAACTCTGGATCCCACCCTGTTCAGGTTTGTGAAAGGCAGATCATGCCTCCTGAACCTGATCAACTTCTTTGAGGCAGTCACCAAAGCCGTAGATGAGGGTAAATTGGTTCACACAGCCTATGTTGATCTCGCCAAGGCTTTCGACACCATCCCCCATTCTGGAATTATAGATAAACTCACTAAACTATGTATAAATCCCTACGTCACAAGATGGGTTGCCAACTGGCTCACTGACCGAACCCACACTGTAAAAGTTGCAGACTCCAAATCTGACATCAAAGCAGTAACAAGTGGAGTACCACATGGGTCCATCCTGGGACCTCTCCTGTTTGGTAACTACTTCTCTGAAGTACAGGCTAACACAGAAGGCCTCTGGCTAACTAAGTTCGCAGATGACTGCAAACTAGAAGCCATAGTCAAGTCCCCAAATGATGTGGACATCCTACAGAAGGGCCTCGCTGAGACAGATGCCTGTTGTCAGAGTCACGACCTCAAGCTCAATGCTGTCAGAGCCACGACCTCAAGCTCAATGCCATAAAGTGCAGTGTCATCCCCTTTGGTAAACACTCTGTACCCATGAACTACCACATAGGCAGCAATCTACTTAACACCGAATGCGTGATAAGAGACCTTGGGACCCAGGTGGACAGTAGTCTCTCCTTTGATAGTCACATCGCCGCAGTAGTCAGGAAGTCCTTCTACATGGCACACCTCATCATAAAAGGGTTCTCATCCAGGAAAAAAGGAGGTCATTGTTCCCCTCTACTCAACACTCATTAGTCCCATTATAGAGTACAACGCCTCTTTTGGAATGTACCTCACAAGACATCTGCAGCAGCTGGAAAGGCCACAGAAGTACCTCACAGAGAGGATTTCTGGCCTCAAACAAATGCCCTACACTGACCGCCTCAAAAAACTCCAGCTTTACTCCGTAGCACATCGCCTACTCAGAGGTGATCACTGCCTAACATATAAAGCTATGTCAAACCCAGAGCTGTTGGACATGCTACACCTAAATCCCAATCCTCCGAGCTACACACTCTAGGGACCTAAATCTTGTCACTACAATAAACAGGACATGCTGGAGGGATAGATTCCTGTCCCAGAGACTTCCCATACTCTGCAACAAGCTACCCCATCTATGTCATGCAAAGTTCTTCATTAGCACTCTTCAAGAAAAATCTTGAATAGTGGATGGGAAATAGGAAATACACCCCGGGAATCACTTCTGTCTCTCTGCTCGACAGTGGCACAAGAAAGTAACTTTCTTGTGTGGTGTAAGCCAGGGAACCCTGTTGGCTAGGCTTACGTAGGCCCTTGGGCTGATAGCCTAGTACCTACCTATGAACCAAGGGGAGCATTATACTCTATTACTGGTTTGATGACGGAAGAGTACAGGGGGTTATAACCTTTTTCTGGAGGCAATGCCCTTACTTATGAGATGAGCAATATAAAATGCCCTTCTTACCACTGTGGAGACATGGTGATTGAAGTTAAGCTTGCTATCAACCTGTGTGCCTAGATCTCCCACCACTGACTGTGTGCTTAGGGTACTGCTATTGATGTGGTAGTCTGCTGAAGGGGATGACAATGCTTTTTTTTTGGATGAAGTTTAAGACCATGACTTTGGCACCAGTCATTTGTCTGCATAAGACCTTCTTGCAGGATTTTGACATCACTAGGGGTTTAAATGATCGCTCCCAGTTTGATGTCATCAGCAAACTTTGTCAGCCACAGTCCTTTTGTTTTAGCCTGTACTTCGGGAGAAGTAGATTCTGAACAGTAGGGGTCCAGAACCAATCCCTGTGGAACATCACTGGTTACAGGTGGTCTGGAGGAGGTGGTGCCCCCTATTTTGTCCGTATGTGTCAATCCATCAATGTATCCTTTATCACAACTTGCATCCATGAATTTTCATAACATTTCTTCATTACATTAATATTTTATCTCCTATACCACACACCTCTAAAATCTGCCACACTCTTTCATGGCTCCCTTAATCAGATGTTTTACTATGTCACATCCTATCAGTTTGGCTTCTTTATTTTTTTTCAGTATCATTTCTACCAGTTCTATGATAATAATTAACATTTCTTTCCCTGCTCTTCCTTTTATACCAAAAACCCATTCTTACTACCTCATCCAATACTTTCTCCATCCTTTCCTGTAGTATTTTCATAAATATTTTGCAGTCAGTATTCCCTAGTGTTACGGGCCTCCATTGTTTATCTTTTCTTTCATCCTTTCCTATGTAAATGTTATGACTCCACCATGTCTTATTCCATTACACCTTCATTCATCCATACATTTAATATTTAAAAAAAAATTTTCATCTTTATTCTTTTCCTTATAATACCCACAACTTATACCATCTAATCCTGGAAATGATTCATTCTTACCCTTTGTCACCTTCTCTATTTCTTCTACTGTTATATCATTTTCTAAAAAAAAAAAAAAAAAAAAAAAAAAAAAAAATCCTCCTTACTTTTTTTTTTTAGATATTTTTTTCACTTTCCAACTTTCCATTCCTCTTGCTCCTCCCACTTTAGGGTGTTTAACATGGCAGTCATGTAGCCCTGTCTCTGCTGTTAAGAAAGTGGGCTTTGCAGAGACTATATGTATTTCAAAATGTAGAATTTTAGATTCCCTCTGGAAGCATAGTCAGGATCATTCATGTACTGCTGACCACAACAACCCAGATGTGTGCACAGCTTCAAGCAGACTTTAGCACAGCAGTTAGCAGGACAATTCAAAAACAATACCAAGTTCAGCCATCATTAGCAAAATCATCACACCCAACCAGGTGAATCTGCATGATATAAACATGACAAGTAAACAGCCCTATCTCACCATAGATGAAACTACAGAGCAGCCAAGTTTGGAATCTAAAATACCTGAAATAGTGAAGAATTGTAAAGCAAACCTAAAGCTCTGCTTGTACAAGTACAGCTGCTTTTAAATGTTACTTAAAGTACAGTTGTGTACCTACCATAAATGTAGATGTTCGAGTGTATTCACCGTTGCAGTCATTACTCCAGGGTTATCCTGCTGGCAGGCTACCCGCAGTCGGCCTGAATTCCAAAGTGCTGGTCCGGCGTTGGTTGCTGTCGCCTCTTCCCTGACATCAGTGCACCAGGGGTATAAAAGATGCAACCGACGCCATTTTCTTCAGTTTTTCTTGCCCCAGATGTCAGGTGCCCCCAGAAGGGTAGGCTAAATAGATTATGCCAATAAACATGCATGCACTAAAGTAAACATTTCCTTCATCTACAAGCAAATACACCACACAGATTGTATAGAATAGAGAGGTACAGATAAGACCCAGCATATGAAGGGGGGATGGTGGGAGGGTAACCTGGACTGCAACAGTGAGTACACTCTAACATCTACATTTATGGTAGGTACACAAGTGTACTATTTTCATCGTGTTTCACTGTTGCAGTCATTACTCTTGGGTTGAATCCCAAAGCTGAGGATGGGTGGCTGGGCTAAATAGGATTAGGAGAGGCTATGAGGCCCTGCAGAACTGCAGTGGCAAAGCCTGCTCTGGATTTAGAGTAGAGAGGTAAGTGGTAGTGCTTTGTGAAAGTGTGCACTGAACTCCAAGTTGCAGCCTCTAGGATTTCTTTGGTTGGTACTTCTCTGAGGAAGGCTGCTGAAGTGGCTGCTGCTCTGGTAGAATGTGGCCTAATGCCCTTAGGCACTGATTTGCCATGCTATGAATAGCAGAAACAAATGCAATGGCCTATCCATTTAGAAATAGTCTGCTTTGAGATAGCCTTTCCTTGTGATCCTGCAGCATATGCCACTAAAAGTTGCTCAGTCTTTCTGAAAGCTTTAGCTCTGTCCAAGTAGAAGTGTAGCTGTCTGTGTATGTCCAAAGAATGCAGAAGTCTCTCACCCTTGTTCTGTGGGTTTGGATAAAATGTAGGCAAGTGAATGGTTTGGTTAAGGGCCACACTGGACACCACCTTAGGCATAAATGTAGGGTGCGTCCTCAGAGAAACCCTGTCTGGATGGAAAATGATAAAAGGTTCCACAGCCATGAGTGCCTGTAACTCTAAGACTCGTCTTGCAGAGGTTATTGCTAGGAGCAGAGCTGTTTTCCAGGATAAGAATTTTATATCAGCAGTTGAGGCTGGCTCAAAAGGAGGTAGCGTGAGCTTTTCCAAGACATAACTGAGGTCCCATGCAGGTATTGGTGCTCTCCTTGGAGGTCTTATGTTTTTGGCCCCTCTGAGGTACTTCCTTATTAAAGGATGAGAAAAAATAGGTGGTTCCGTATTGTAACGGGCTGAAATGGCAGAGGCATGAATTTTAATTGATGAAAAGGACAGGCCTTTGTCCAGCATCTCAGTTAAGTATTGTAAAATCTGAGGAATACTTGGTACAAACATGTCAATTCCTTGTTCCTGGTTCCAAGCACATAATCTCTTCCATTTTTCTGCATAAGATTTTCTGGTACTGGGCCTCCTGGCCTCCAAGATAACATCCATGACCGCTTTTGAAAGAGGAGTGTTCTGAATGGCTACATTATCTGCCATGCTGCCAGATTTAATGTCCTGAGCTGGCTGTGCAGGATCTAATTGTTTTGTTGGGTCAGTAAGTGAAAAGTTTGAGGCAATGTCCAGGCTGGACCTTGAGACAAGTTCTTGGATTGGGTACCAGTGCTGGCGTGGCCAGTCTGGGGCAATCAGTATCATTTTTGGCTTCTCTTGTCTGACCTTTAGGAGTACCTTGGGGAGGACAGGCAGTGGAGAAAAGGCATATACTGTTAGGTTTTTCCAGCTGAAGGATAGGGCATCCACTTTCCATGCTAGCTTGTCATAAATCCTTGTGCAGAATCTCTGTAATTGGCAGTTGTGAGGGGAGGCAAATATATCTATATGTGGGCATCCCCATTTCCTTGTTATCATGCTGAAGACTTGTGGATCCAGTTTCCACTCATGGGGATCCATGAGGTTTCTGCTTAGTTCGTCTGCCAGAGTATTTATTTTTCCTGGCAGGAATTGTGCTTGCAGGTGAATTTGATAAGTCAATGCTGTGTTTCCACAAAGTCATGGCTGGTCTGCAGAGGGGGTAGGAATATGTGCCTCCCTGTTTGTTTATGTACCACATGACTGTAGTGTTGTCAGTCTTTATCAGTAGTTGTCCTGGATGAAGTTGATCCTTGAAAGCTGTCAAGGCATTCTGAACAGCTAGCATCTCTTTTTGATTGATATGACGATGCATCTGGCTTGCGGGCCATGTGCCCTGAATACATTTTCTTGCCATGTGGGCCCCCCAGGCATAATATGATGCATCCGTTGTTAGTGTCTGCCTGGCTGTGGGTAAAGTGAATGGCTGTCCCTTGTTGTGGCGACAGGCCTGTGCCCACCATCGAACCTCCTGTTGCAGGCAGGAAATGAGGGTAATTAATGTTTCCAGGCTGTGGCAATGTTGAGTCCAAACACTTTTTAGATACCATTGTAGTTTCCTCATATGCAGTCTGGCATATGGAATTAGCAGAATGCAGGATGCCATGAAGCCCAAAGCCTGCAGGATTTTCCTTGCAGATAACTGGGTCTTTGTTGCCAACATTTTGAAGTAAGAAGTCAGTTGCCTTTGTTTGCCTGGCGTGAGATAAGCCATCTGGGCAGTTGTATTTAAGCTTGCACCCAGGAATATTATCTCTTGAGAGGGTAATAGTTTTGATTTCTTTTCGTTTAGTGTATACCCTAAACAAATTAGTAATCTTTTTACAAACCCCAGATGCTTTAGTAGAATGTCTTTGTTCTCTACTTGCATAAGGCAGTCGTCCAAGTAAGGATATATTTTAATTCCTCTGTCTGCAAAATGCAATTACTGGTGCCAGGCATTTTGTGGGCGCAGTAGATAAGCCAAAGGGCAGTGCAGAGAATTAGTAGTGCATTGAGCCAGCTATGAATCTGAGGTATCTTCTGCAAGATTGTCTGATTGGGACATGCAGGTATGCCTCTTTTAGGTCCAAAGTTACGAGCCAAGCCTTCTTGCCCAGCATGGGCAGTAGCTGCTGCAGAGTCAACATCCTTGACCTGCTCTTGTTGTGGCACTTGTTGAATGGCCCTCATGTCCATGAGGGATGAAACTTGCTTTTGTGCCTCTGCCCATTGATTGTGTGGCAGGTCTGGCATACCTTTTGCCCTTGGCAGGGTATGAAAGTGGAACCTGTAGCCCTGAGACACTATGTTCAAGACCCATTTGTCCTGGGTAATTATGTGCCAATTTGGTGAAAAAAGTGCTAGTTTTCCTCCTAAGGGGGCTGCCAAAAGATATGTGCTTGGATCTGGCAGAGGAAAGTCACTGGGATTGTTTCCTGTATGGTTGTGATTTGTCTTCTCCGCTTTTGGAGGTAGAAGCGCCCCATTGTTTAGGCCTGTATGAGCCTTGGGGCTGAGATTTGCCTTTGGGGCGTCTGTATCTGCCTGACAATGGAAAGGACCAATACTTTGTAGGCCAGTTCCTGCTAAATCTGGGTGGCTGTACCTGTAAGAAATCCTTAACTGCCTGCATGGATTTCGCTTTATATTCCATTTTCTTCAATACCTCTTCTGCCTTAACACCACACAAAGTATCATGCTGTAATGGAGCATCCAATAGTTTTGCTTTAACATGATCAGGTAGATTCTGTTCCTTTAACCAAGTATGCCTTCTAATGACAGAACCCATAACGGCGGCCCTGCAAGAGGCTTCCAGTGAATCAAATCCACATTGCAAAGTATGCTTTCCCACTTGTTCAGCTGCATGCAATAAATCCTGCATTTTCTTGTTATCTGAACATTCAGAATTTGTCAACATTTTCTGTTTAAGCGGTGACATTAAGAATTGCTGATATTTAAGCATATGAAACTGACAATTTAAAGCCCTTACAGCCAAGGTAGCAGAAGTGTAAACTTTTTCCCCCATCTGTCCAGTGCCCTAGAACCCTATTAGAGGGGACAGGGTTTTTTGCAGTGGAAGCCTTGACCCCCTTTGGGACCCTGAGATATAGTTTCTGGGTCAGCAGCAGGGTTTTTATATAGAAATTTATGAGAGTCTGGAACCCTGTAATATCTGTCTGGCTTAGCAGGTGCAGGGTTTAAAGAGTCAGGAGACAGGCTGGACTCTGAAAATACATCATCTACAATGTCTAGTACAGGTGGAATAGCAAGAGGTCTATGCTGAGGTAAGTAACAGAAAGTCTCTGAGCCTTTTCTTAGATTCTGAGTAATCTTGGCTCTCCAAGTGAAAATGCTCCCTCATGGTATGCAGGGTTTCCCCTAAAGAATAATCCTCAGGAGGAGAGGCTGAAGGAATAGACTCTTCAGCATCAGAATCCTCATAAGGAGGAATAGAGTATCCCTGTTCAGAAGAGGAATCAAAGGAAATTGAAACCTGATCAGAAGAGTCATATTCTGTCTCTTGCCTAGGCCTCTTATCAGGAGGGGGATGGGAACCCCCTGATCAAAGTAATTAGGTCTTCGGCCATTTTAAGCATCTGTTTCTTAGGCATGGAAGTCTGTCCAGGAGAATGCTGTATTTGTTTCTTTGTCTTTAGAGCTGTTTTAGTCTGTCTTTGAAGCCGAGGGTGGCTTGACATATAATTGTGTAGGTCTGAAAATACCCTCAGAAGCCAATGCCTGCTCAGCGGCTCCGGACCCATCTGAGGGAAAAGTTTCCGAGGGTCCAATACTTTGAGTATCCCGAGGCCTAGTTGGCTCCACGTGGGAGTCGGAAGCGGCCTGTGGCTCTGAGGTAGCGGGTGTGAGGGGCTGCGAAAGCGCCTCACTGAGAACCGGTGACTGGCCTAGCAAGGGCCTCGTCGTTGGTTTTGGACCTCGGATGCCTGTCCTTTTTCTTTTCCTTGCACTTTTTATAACTCCGGTCGTTGGCTGTTCTTACGGCATTATATAATTAAACCTTCAGCCAAAGTAATGAAAGGCAAAATCGTACCGACGCTTAATAGTGCATTGGTTAAATCTAGCACAAAACCAACAGCTAGCAACATCGTGATCAGGGTCTAGGCAAGGAATACAGTAAGAATGAAAATCCTTATGAGGTATTTGCTTCCCACAAGAAATACAATTGTTAACTTTTTCTGACATCGGTCTGGAGCAAGAAAAAAGTTTCCCCAACGGGGTACTTAGCTTTAATGAAGACTTCGGATCTGAAATTCGATTGTGAAAATCTCAGGAGTCAGCCGACCGGCACTAGCAAACTGCTTTTGCTTCGGGCACCGCGCGGCAAGAAGCACTGAAGAAAACAGCGTCGGCTGCATCTTTTATACCCCTGGAGCACTAACATCAGGGAAGAGGCGACAGCAACCGACGCCGGACCAGGACTTTGGAATTCAGGCTGACTGCGGGTAGCCTGCCAGCAGGATAACCCAAGAGTAATGACTGCAACACTGAAACACGATGAACATCTTGCTGACAAAGTAAGAGATTGGTTTTGTTAGTACTTGCAAGTGTAATGGGAAGGTGAACGGACAGGGGAATTGTAAGGGCAAAGCACCTGTTTTGGCTGAAGGATTGTTATGCATCATGGGAGCCACACCCTTCAGCAGATATGCAGAGGACAGTTCAAAATGCTCTTGCTGGGCATTTGATACCACTTTCAGTAAATAAATGTTACTGTAGTACACATTATACGATATCCACAAAACTATTTTTGGCATATGAAAAACAATACTGTTTTGGGTGGACATTTGCTCAGTAAACTTCGGTGTCTAACATTACTTAAACAGCATGAGTGCAGATATTTAACTGTCAGGCACATAAACAGCCTGCTACACAGCCAAGGGGGAGACAGGTTGTGCAAGGATTTTGAAGTGCTATGCAGGAACATGACTAGCTCGTTTTCCACACCCTCACAGCAATGCCCCAAAAACAAACAAACAAAAAAAAAAACAAAGGAAGCAGAAGCACTGACTCAGCTGAGAAATCCACCCATAAGCAAATTTCTCCAGTGAGGTACTACTCTAGACCCTTCTTTTCCATGGTCAAAGGGTCTTCAGCCTTCATACAGCTGACCAAACCTACCAGGACTGTACCTGGGAAAGACGTGGTGGCAGTCATCAGTGGAGCTGGTGACCACTGCTGCAATTAAAAAAGACAGTGTGAAGGGTTAGGGTCACTGATATCACATGAGCTAGTGAACAAACAGCTCAATCCCTGGAATGCAAAGATAGGTCAACGGGTAGGGTCCAGTGAATCACCTCTCAATGAGGCAAAGGAGTCTCTAGCCTACCTCAGAGGAAGTGGCAAGTCCAGCAGTGCTGGACATTTGGCAGCGATGGACCAACTACAGAAAAAAATCTACTACAGATGTCCCAGATTTGTAGACTTACTTCTGTGTAAGAATACCTGTTAAAGTCTTCTGTACCCCAATGTTACTATCCAAATTATTACAGCAATATGATTTTCAGTATATGGGTGCATAAGGAATTCACACGCCACAGCCATCTTGCACAAGGTATGAAAAGAAAAAAATTATTACCATGTTAATATTAGTAAACCTCAGTTGCATTTATATTCCTTGTGCAGAGTCATACTTAAGGATATTGTGCTTTGGTGTATTTACAGAAGATTCTTTATTCGGCACCAAGACTCTGGGACTGCTCCAGCCTGATGTTGGAGAATCTGCAAACTTATAAGGATGGCAGGGATGAGCTGGCACATTCAGGGAGTACAGTGTGTGAGCTGGACACGGGGAATGTGAACACCGTATCACATGGACTACCTAGCAGTTGGAGTGATATCCTTTGTGGTTCACATATCTCTTGCTCTGTTCACTAGATGGGCTTTATTTTATTGTGGGTATAGTCTCTGCCCAAGTACCTCAGGCAAAATGGGCTATATCATAGAAATCATACATTGTGTGTCTGTCCTCTGGGGTACATGAGAACCACAAATGTTTCCCCACATACTGAAGTATGACATCATGACACTGATGGAGTACTCTCAAGACAGATGTTGGAGGTACTCTCACTGTGTCCCCAGTAGGTCACTGAAAGGTCCCTGTATCTAATGTATGTAAAACAACATACAGCTTAGTCTCCACCTGGATAGGTACTCTACAACTTCCTCTGGGTTGCAGATGAAACTGACACATGATCATAGTTTCATGGATGGTGTCCTTATCTACACAGTAGAGGTCCATCATGTCTGTATGACAGAGTCTGTGAAATGGTAAATGAGGTCAGGGGTGTGGGTATGTGTGCGTGTGATGACATACAAACCAAAGGGTAAAAAGGTCAAACAGATGAACCCAGCCAAGCTACAGCCTTCACTGTGCAATACAGTAAACTCCTGTGGTGGAGACCCATAGGATATACAATCTGCTTATGCTGTAGTGATATGGTCACTAAAGGCTGAAACATGCATATTTACAGCTGGGGGAGGTTGGCTTTATTGGCCTGATTATACCCATAAAAACTTCAAAAGTAAAAAGTCATGGACATGCAGAAGCCATGTAACTGAAACACTATGTCCTAAAGGGGTCATTTGCATATATCCCATTGGTCTCCAGGCTTATACAATAATAATAATAATTATTGACTATTTTATAGACAAGACAAACTGACCCTTATGGTATCAACAAACCGGATTCTGTATTACTCTTGTACGCTGTTAATATGCACCCTCTTCTTAGAGCAACACATTTCAATTATTATTAATGGGACGCTGTCACTGTCCTTTTGCAATGCTAGTACAGAAACATTTAACCTCCAAAAACATGAAACTGCACTGATGCCAAGGAATTAAAATCAGTTGTACAAATACCGAGAAGGCACACACGCTTACCTTCAGCTGCTCACTGAGCTTACTGTCCAGATCTAGCCGTATCAGTACTGGCTCAGTTAAACCTAAAACACAAGAAAATATTAGCTTCTGTATTGGAATGAAAACCCGTAATAGCACAACATAATATAAGACATGAAAAAAGTGCAGTTGTGCAAGTCCTACTTACTTGTAACAGTACAGGTTTAAAGAAAACACTGCCTTACTGGTATTCGGGTAGTAGTGCCCTCCTAACCTACTCTCTGGAAGCCCACCTAAGCTCAGAGTCCCTCCCAATGCCTATTTGTGGGTGTGATGGATCAATCACCTGTCAGTACTGGGACTGTGACACACCCAAGGACAGGTCACTTGTGTTTTTCTTCTCTTCCTTGTGGACCCTAGAAAACCAAAAGCCCTGTGAACACCTACTAGCCAAAACCACACAAACACACAAAAAACAAAGGCCATGGAGCACTGCTCAATAGCAACCTAAACACCAAACCATGTACTCCCAAAAAGAGGGATGGGGGAGTGGGTAATGCTAGTAAGGCAGTCAGTTCTAGGAACATCTCCTGTTACAGCTAAGTAGGACTTGCGTAACTGTAATATGTTCAACACACATACTACCTTTCTAGCATTTTTGTAGATTCCCAAAGCTTACCCAGCCTTGGAAAAGGAAGGATAAGGTTTCAAGAGCTCCTCAGACAGGTCCTAGTGAAGCCTGCTCTGGATTTAGAAAAGGCATCCAGATTGCAGTGCTTCATAAAGATATGGACAGAGGACCACGTTGTTGCCTCTACAGTACTCCTAGAGTCCACTCCTTTCCAATATGCTACTAAAGAGGAAAAGGCCCTGCTAGAATGCACCTTTGCCTCGCCTGTATTCACCTTCCCATAATGGGTGTAACAATACCAAAGTACAACCAACATGCAGAAGTTTGCTTAGAGACAGGTTAATCCTTCTTTGCCCCTGTGTAAAAGTCTTTCCATCTTCCTGAACTGTTTCATTCTGTCATGATAGTACCTAAGTTGCCAGTGCATATCCAAGGTATGAAGGTTCCTTTCTTCCTTATTCTTAGGTGCTGGAAGGAACACAGGGAGAGTGATAGAGTGAATTCACAGACTACTTTTGGCTCCTTTCCAATACTCAGCATAGTTTCCGACCAAACCATAGCACCACCACTGCCTTACTCTCCTTTTATAACACTATCTTTCAGCATAAAAACAATGGCTATCTCTCCTCTGCTACTTTCCTACACCTATCTAAAGCATGTGACATGGTCCCACACAAACAACTCATCTCTGTCCTCAATAACCTATCCTTCTCTCAATCAGTCCCCAAATGGTTTCAGAGTTACCTGTCTGACTGCCAACAATCCATTGTATGGCAGAATGACATATCTCCCCAATTACCTGTCTCTATAGGGGTTCCCCAAGGATCCATCCTTGGACCCCTACTCTTCTCTATTTTCACCAATAATCTAGCCTCTGCCACAAAACATGGCACACTCATACAATACGCAGATGACTCAACCATCATCTGCTCAGCCCAGTCCCTACTCAAACTGCAAAAAATCACACAGGAAGCCTTTTCCTCTGTTGAAACTTGGTTATCCAATGCCCAATTAAAACTCAACCCAAACAAAACTAAACTACTTGTCTTCCAACCCACCAAACATACTCAAAACAACTCTCACTTTAACATCACAGCAAAAGACAACACCACTATACACCCAACAGAATACACCAAATTGCTAGGAGTGGAAATAGAAACTAAAATTTGACATTCATATATCCATGACCATAAAAAAAGTCCACAAAAAACTAGGAGCGTTATACAGAAATAAGCAACTTCTCACCAAAGCAGCAAAGATTTCAGTAGCAAATTCCCACCTTATCTCCACCCTACTTTATGCCTCTCCAACATATACAAACCTAAAGCAATGAGATCTAAACAAGCTAGAGACCTGCTACAACAAAAATTGCCAAATTCGCCACAGGGGCATCCTACCATAGTCACCACTGTCTCTCACTTGCTGAACTGGGCTGGCTTGAACTCCCTCACCTCCTTCAATGGTATCGACTCACACTCATCCACACACTAGTAAAGCATCCACTAAATGTCCCATCCCTATCGCACCACCAGACCACCAATATCCAGCAACAAAACTCACTTGCAGATCACTAAAGCCAATAACTCTGCTGGAGAAGCACTATTCTCTTGCGCCTTAGCCAAATTATAGAACTCCCTCCTACCCACAATTACCTCCATACCATCATGGACCCACTTCAAAACTTTACTAAAAGCGCACCTAAAAACATGCTGGCTATGCCCTTGAAACTCCCACTGTAATATCACCCACCCCATCCACCCACTACCTTTCTTTCCATCCCACTAACTACCTTGATTATAGCAAGCTCAGATGCTCATAACCCTACTACTTATTATACAGCAGGAACTTCTTATTGTAACAATCGTTAAAGTCTGTTATGTACTTCACAGGTAAAGATTCTAGTTGTCTACCGATGTACTATGTTCTTCATCTGTAACTATGTTTGTAATTGTTAATTGCTATGTTAATCAAATTCTTAATTGCTATGTAAATCCAACTGTCTGTATATTTTAACTGTGGAGCTTTTCTCCCCGGGCCTCTGCTGAAAATGGACCTACGTCCAGTTGGACACTCCCAGTCAACAAATGTAAATAAATAAGTAAAATGAATGAAAGAGGGGTTAGTGAGTAATGAAACTCTATTCACGTAGAAAATAAGGCATGATTGACCCACTATGGGAGCTTGCAGCTCAGAGACTCTCTTGCAGATGTCAAAGCAACAGGCAAAACAGATTTCCATGTTAACAGCTTCAGATCAGCCTGAGCAGCAGGTTTGAAAGGTGGTAAGTTCAACTCTTCCAGAACATAGCTGAGATCCCACAAAGGAGGGATTTGCTTGTGAGGAGGTCTCATATGCAGTACTCCCTTTCATGAACTGTTTTATGAAACGAGAAGCAGAAGGGGGGGGGGGTCTACTGGCAGATGAGCAGAAATGGTCACTAAATGCATCTTATTGGATGCATATGATAAGACATCTTGAAGTAGCTCATACACGACCAGAGGGATGTTAACCTCATGGGGCCCTTTGTTCCTGTTTAGGCAGCACTTAAACTTCAACCATTTGTAAACGAAGTTTTGTAATAGCAGGTTTTCTGGCCTCACACTTACTGCACATCCTCATGAAACAAGTTCATAAATGGAGTCAGGACTGAATCAACCAGGCTGTTGGTTGCAGTTGCTCCAAACTGGAATGCACAAGTCACCCATGAGACTGTTTGAGCAAATCCAGAGTGTGAGGCAGTATGCGGGAATTGCCTTCAGCCAATACCATTGAAAGGGAGAACCAAGATTGCCTGGGCTGACAGGGAGTCACCACAGTGATGTCTGTCATTACTTTCTGAATCCTCAAAAGTACCTTGTGAATTACTGAAAAGGGTGAAAAGACATAAAAGAACATTTCCATCCAAGGGAATAAGAATGTGTCCGTCCTACAAGCATGATTGCGAGGATGTCTGGAACACAATTTCTCCAGCTGTCTTTTTTGAAAAGAGGTGAATAGATCTATTTGCGGCATTCCCAACATCTGTACGAGATCCTGGAAGATCACCGACTTGTGCTGCCATTCTTGCGGGTCTGCTTAGTCTGTCTGCTACAACATTTTACTCTGATGAGATGTATGATGTCTATGGCATCAAAGAATACCGTAAAGCCAGCTCCCAGGCCATCACTGCCACAGGGTATGACCTGGTACCCCATAGGTTTGTTGAGGTACCACATCACTGTGTTGGTGCGTATAACCACAAGAAGACCAGAGTCCATAGGTAGTGAAGGATTATCAATGTGTGAATCACTTCCATTTCCTTGATACCAATGTACTTCCATGCATCCTTGGGCTCCCAAGTGGCCTGCACTCACAATCCCATTAATGCAGCTCTCCAAGCAAATTCAGATGAATCTGTCTGGACAGACTGTGTCAGAACATATGGGGAAAAAGGAGTTCTACATTGATACAAGTGTGCTCTTGACCACTGCACTGCTCATTTGTTGAAGCCCACCACCGGCAACTGGTATTCCAGGGACTAAGTGCTGGCTCCAACAATTTCATACATAGTACTGAATTTTCCTTATGTGAAGATGGGCCTTTGCTATCATGAGAATCCTGGACGCCATCAGTCCTAGAATTTGGAGGTATTCTCTTGCTGAGGTGACATAATTTTTGAGATGGGGTACTTTGAGGGGAACTTGGTAATGACTGGCACAGTCTTAGGTTAGAACCCCTCATTAGGTATGGTAGAGTTCATGCCCTGCCATTTCCTTTTGGTGCTTTGCTTTTTGGCCAGCTGGGACTTCTGTTTGTTGGGTCACTGAAAAGTATCCTGCTTATTGGAAGGAAACCTGTGCAACCAAGCATACTTCCATACTACAACAATATCAGCCCCCTACAAGGCACTTTTTTAAAGCAAGGTTAGACACTTGAAAAAAATTAGAAAATCTCTTTCACATGTCATTCTGCTCAGGAGATAGCAATGCAGTGAACTCATTTAAATTACATGCACACCTCAACAAACTTCCACATAAAACACTTGTGAGTTCAACCCTTTAAAAGCCACCTTGCTAGACTGCGATAGCTTCTTTCCCCAAGACTCTATCCCCTTGCCTAGTTTATCTTGAGGGACATGGTCTTTTTATTGGAGAAGGCTGCTGGGGAAAAGGGGGCTTAGAGGCCAAGCATACACTGAATTTTTTAAAAACTTTAAGCAGACCTCATTCAGCAGAGGAGAATTGTGAGCTTTCATAAAAATATCCTACAATGTTGGGATCAATGGAGGGAAAGTCACCAAGTCTGGGGCCTCATCCTCCAAAACATCATATACCCTGCTGATTTTGGGGCCAGACAATTATTCCCAGTTAACTACATCCCTAACTCTAGCCTGCATTTTAAGAAAAAAGAAAACATCTGTTTGGGTTTCTGAACCTGTTTGTTCTCAGAGAAAACAAACACTTCTGAAACCTCAGAGGGTGGATCCACCTGACAATCAGGAAACTTGAATGGCTGAATGGAGGTGGGAGCACTGGCATTACTCATAACCCAGGTCTTCACCCCATAATATATGGCCTGAATAATGGATCTAGACACAGCCACCAGCTCAGGTGAAAACACAATGGGAAACTGCAGTCTTGCAAAGTGCTGAGTCTTCTGTCTTTCTTTTGCATACATTACACAAGTAGGGAATCTCCAGGGAGACATATCAACACTGACAACAGATTCTGTAATTCTGACTTCCCATGCACGTAAAGAGTTTGTGCCTCCAGTACCTAACCAGGCAATGTACAGCATCAGAAGATGTGTATGACCCTCTTGTCACACGCAGTTTTGGTGCTTTAACCACACCAGGGGACCTGGAGGCAAAAGAAGTGGAGTGGTTTGATACCCTACCCACAGCTACTGTGGGAGTCACAAGCTGCAGACTGAGGCATGCTTTCAGGTGCATAAGGAGTAGCAAAAACAATCTCACTATTCTCTCTAAATAGCAATATGAAGTACATTACTGTGGGGATACTATTCTGAACACTGCATTGAATAAAATGACAGTAATTTCAATAATACAGTACAAAGCACAAATACATGGACCAAAGTCCCCCAATTACTATAAAAAAGGCTAATTTCAACAAGAAATGATGAGAAACAGAATAAATCACTTTTTTAAAATAGGAAAAAAGCATTAACATATGCAAAAAAAATCTCTCAAAAATGTTCAGCGCCAAAATCAAAATTTAAATGAAAAAAATCATTTAAAATGTTGTAATCCTGCTCAATCACCTCAAATAATAACAAAAAAACTATAAAATCAGCAAGTCTTCCTGTCAACACTTCCAAATAAATGAAGCTTTTAAAATGGAATCGGCCTTATGTGGTGCAGGCAAAGTAAAGATCGATCATACATATTCCCAATCAGAAAAAAAAACAAACAGTGAAAGCAGCACACTACAATATTCAAACACAGACAGAAAAAGTAGAGAGAAAAAAAAAACAAAAGGGTTTTTTTTTTTTTTTTTTATGTGAAGCTCAACAGCTTAAGAGATCTAGTGCAGTGATGGTGAACCTATGACACGCGTGACAAAGGTGACACACCACGATGTTTTGAGTGACACACCAGCATTTACCAACATCCAAATTACCAAAGAAACTGAATGAACAAAAATACAAGAAATATGTGACCCTGAACTTAAAACTCAGCAACAAGAGTGTCATTAATTGATGTTAATCAAATTAAATATAATGTGTTCCATTTTTTTAAGTTCACTTCAAAATTACTGTTAAAAGTAGGGTATTTTTTTGGTGTACTACTTTAATCCCAATTATCGGTGCACATATTTTCTCTATTGTAAGTCACTGATTTTTCATTTACTTTTTAATAAATAGCAGCACACATCATTTGACTGTATTTTTTTTAAATAAATGAATATGTAAAGAATTGTTCCTCTTTTTTCGGGTGATGCCAGCAGAGTCAAGATAGGCATTTTCCAAAATTTTAACACACTGAGCCCAAAAGGTTCACCATCATTGATCTAGCGTAAGGAACAGTCTTCTAAGAGACCTGTCTTACTGTGGTAAAACAAAACTGAAAGGGTCCTGTTAGTGGGTATGTAAGGCAGTCCTGTATTGATAGGTGTTTGATCCATCACACCCACATCCAGGCAGTGGGATGAACTCTTGTGCTTTGGTAGACTATCAGAGGAGTGTAGATGGCACTACCCAAATGCCAGTAAGGCGGTGCTGTTTGCTGAACATCGGCCTTCTAAACACAAGTGAAAAATAAAATCGCAGAACGGCAAATTTTACTATAAAACATCTGCTAGTGACAATATACAAATTGTTAAATACAGTTACAGCTACACTTGCCATGAAATAGTTACTGAAAAAATTATGGCTACAACAGATGTTTGAATTTAAGGCTGTTGCAGCAAATAAAGTAGCAGCAACAGATGACATCAGGATTTGAGTGTAAACCTCTTATTTTAGCTTAGTGTTAGTAGCACCGCTAAGACCTCACAACAGTGGAACACACTGATGTATAAAAGTAGCATGCATTCAACCTTCCCCATCATATGCATTTCTATAGGGCAACCAGACCAGTGCCATTAGTAAAACAAAATGAGCATAATGGAGACTGTTACTAGTTGCTGAAGAGCAGAAATAAGAAGTTATGTACTCACCATAACGTTCCATCTGAGTAGGTAAACTTCATTTGTCTGCAACCTGTGGGATTCGGATCCGACCTCGGATCTGAGCCGGCAACTTTACAAAGCTTAGATCCGAGCTCCTAGCTCCTCCCCTTACCCATAATCCCCTGCCAACCCAGACTGACCTCAGATCAAGTTTGCCCGCAAGCACTATACCGTAAAACTAACTACATTATCAGAATGGTACATCACTATATGACATGAAAACACATCTGAAGGTCAGGGGGACGGAGGGGGGGGAACAACTTCTTAATCTGAAGTAAACAACTTCATTTGGTCTGCAACCTGTGGGACAGAGTCCCCAGCTACCAAAACCTTGGGCGGCCTTCATGGAAGGATGTTCCGGAGCACTGCGGAGCCAAAAGAAGTTCTCCCTCTGGAGGTAATGTCCAATTTATAATGATTGATGAAGGTATGAGATGAGGCCCAAGTGGCTGCTGAACATATATCATCCAAGGAAACCCTGGATTTAAAGGTGGCAGCCATAGCCCTAGTTGAATGGGCACGAACTCCTTGAGGTGCGGGCCTGCCGGAATTTTGATACACTGTAATGATACACTGCAAGATCCATCTCGATAAGGAAACTTTCGAGACCGGTTTACCTAAATTAAATTTGACAAAGGAGACTAACAACTGGTTGGATTGTCTATGACCGGATGTCCTATGAATATAAAATCTAAGTCATCTGTGTACGTCCAAAGAATGTAATTTGTACTCCCCTTTGTTCTTGTAGTTAGGAAAGAATACCGGCAAGTTGATAGATTGGTTGATATTAGATTCAGAAACTACCTTGGGAAGAAAAGAGGGATTGGTCCTGAGGTAAACCCTATCCTTGTGAAAGGCTAAGTATGGGGGTTTCACAGAAAGATCTTGCAATTCGGATACTCTCCTGGCTGAGGTAATAGCCACAAGAAAGGCTGTTTTCCACGACAAATATTTGAGGTCTACTGAAGACGCCGGTTCGAAGGGAGGGGCTGTCAGGGCTTGTAATACCAAAGTCAAATCCCATGGGGGTACCGCTTCCTTTATTGGAGGTCTAAGAAGAAAGGTGCCCTTTAGGAAAGTTTTGCACAATTTTGTAGAGATCAAAGGGCCCATTTCAGTACCTATGTGGTAATGAGAGATAGCTGCTCCGTCATTAAAAAACCTGAAAGAAAGCCCAGCACCGCAGACTAGGGGGCTGTAAAAGGGTCCAAATTATGGCGATCTGCCCAGATAGAGAAACGCTTCCATTTACTACCATAGACCTGCCTAGTAGAGGGCTTGTGTGCTGCTACTAGGATGGTTTTAACTGGAGAAGAGATACCGGGAGTCCTAGCTACAAGTGGAACTGGAGCAGCCAAGCCGTAAGCTTGAGGCTGGCCAGGTCGGGAAGTGGGAGTCCCTGGGGATGGGAGATTAGATCCAGAAGGGGATCTAGAATCCAGGGCGGATTCACTCAATGAGACCAGAGGTAAGGGAACCAAGCTTGGCGAGGCCAGAATGGGGCAATGAGGATCATCCTGCTCCCCAACCGACTGGCTTTCTGAAGAAGTTTTAGCATGAGGGGAAGAGGAGGGTAGGCATAGAGAAGACCGGGTGGCCAAGTATGCACCAAGGCGTCCCTTGGGGCTCCCCCGGCACGGGGGATGAGAGCGAAGTAATTATTGCATTTCGTGTTTGAGGGAGATGCGAAAAGATCGCAACAAGGCTGCCCACAAACGGCAAAAATTTGACTCGCTACTCAAGGATTGAGGGACCACTCGTAAGGTGAAAGGATGGTGCGACTCAGTCTGTCCGCCAGGATGTTGGTCCGTCCCGGAATGTGCATTGCAATGAGAAAGCGGTTGGTGGAGATCGCCCATTCCCACACTCTCATGGCTTCTCGACAGAGTGGGTAAGACTTGGTTCCCCCTTGTTTGTTGATATACCATACCACAGACATACTGCCTGTTTGGACTGCAATTGTTCCTGCAGGGAGAAGGCTCTGAAGTGCTTGCAATGACAACAGCACTGCCCTCATCTCTAGAACATTTATGTGCAATAAAGTCTCCGAATCTTTCCACGTGCCTTGGACCGTCCTGCTCGAATAATGCCCCCCCACCCCAGACGAGAGGCGTCCGTGGTCACCGTGGCGAGAGGGGGGGCCGTGGCAAAGGGGTGTCCCACCTGGAGGTCCAGCGATTGAAGCCACCAAACGAGAGCCCTCTTGCAGGCCCTGTTGAGAGAAATGGGGTGACTCAAGAGGTAGTGAAGAAGGGACCATTGGACTTGGAGAGTCGACTGTAAAATCCTCATGTTCAGACGCACCATGGAAAGGAGGTTTATAGCTGCTGCCAAGGACCCCAGGGCCCTCAGAACCAATCCCGCCGGAGGTTTTGAAGATTGAAAGATGGCCCGCACATGTGCCCTCAAGGTGTGTAACCGGTCGGAAGTTAAGGCGGCTAGTTGCCTGTTGGTGTCCAGTCTGGCCCCGATAAAGTCTATCACCGAGTCGGGGTGAGAAAGGACTTGTTCGAGTTTATGGTGATCCCTAGTTGTGGAGCAAGGTTGAGAAAGTAGTCCCTGGCTAAGCATAGTAGATGCCTTGTCGGGGCGGTGAGAAGCCAGTCGTCCAGTTACAGGAAGACCTGCATTCCCTGGAGTCTCAGGTGGGCTGCAATCACTGCTAATACCTTGGTGAACAAACTGGGGGCTGAGGTGAGACCAAAGGGGAGGACCCTGAATTGGTTCGTCCATTAGTATGTGGTAGTACGCGTCCTTGAGGTCTATGGAGCACATCCAGTCGCTCTCCCAATGGAGGAGGAGAATAAATTGAAGAGTGACCATCCGGAACTTTTCTTTGGTTACTGACAGATTTAGTAGGGAAAGATCGAGAATGGGCCTTAGGTCCCCCGTATTTTTTGGCACCAAAAAGAACCTGGAGTAGTAACCCGATCCGGACTGGCCTGGGGAAACGTGCTGGATGGCTCCTTTTTCTAAAAGCAGCCGAATTTCTGCAGCTGCTGCCTCCCCCTGATTGGGTGAAACATCGGGGAGGCGTGCGGGGGTGTCGGGAATGTAGGAAAAGGGAATTCTGTATCCTCTGGATATGATACGAAGCACCCAGCAGTCTGTTGTAATGGACTCCCAAGCTGCCAGGTGCTTCGAGAAATGCCCCCCGACTGCCTCCAGAGTGGAGCAGTTGGGCAACCCTTCAGGGTTGCTGCGTGGGCCGATCAGAGAAGGTTTCCCTGGACCCAAAGTTCTTCGGGCCCCCTCTGCCTCTAGGGCGGCGTCCACCCTGTCCTCCTCTGCCGTGGAAGGACTGAGAGTCCGGAGCGGACTGGGATTGTTGCGACTTTCGGAACCACATCTTCTTTTGTCCCTTTTGGTTCTTGGAGAAGGACCTCTGGGGAGCAGAGAAGCGGACTCCGATGGCACACGTCTTCCTGTCCTTTTCGCTCTGGACCAAGGACTCGCGAACTGTCTTGCTAAGTAGGGCAGAACCATCGAAGGGGGCATTCGCAAAGGACGCCTTGAAGGGTTCCGCGAAATCACAATGTCAGAGCCAGGCCTGGCGCCTCATAACTAGGCCTGCTCCACTGGCTCTAGCGGCCCCCTCTGTAGCATGGGATAAAAGCCGCATAGAGGTGTTTGATATAGACCTAAGAGTGGCCATGCGGGTGGAGTACAACTGTTTGTCCTCCCCCGACATGGACTCCGGGGGCGATGCAGCGTACTCTTTGATAAGATCTCGCTGCAGTCGAATGATATGTGCCATGTAGTTCAGGGACCTTACAGAGAAGGTCACTGAACTAAAGACCCGCTTCCCGAGATGGTCCATCGAGCGAGACTCCTTGCTCGGGGGATGGACCGAGGGACTCTCTTGGGCTAGCTCCCTCTTTGTGGCTGCCACCACCAACACAGCATCTACGGGGGGTCCCCTTGCTCTAATGGGATTTCTCTGCTGGAGGGCTCAGGATCCTGTCGGGACGTTAGGGGAATGGCTCCACAGTATCCGGCTCCTTCCATGTCCTAGTGGTGATAAAGTCCACTAAGGGGTTGGCCGGAGGGGACACCCAAGAGGTAGATGGGCCTGCTTCGAATGCCTCCAGGAACATGGATTCGTCCGAGGAAGCCTTGGGGCAGACCACCCCCCACTTATCCTAAACATTTCCATGATGTCTCCAAAGGAGACATCCTCGGGGGGTGAACTTGGGGAGCCTTCCCCCTCATCCAAATCCGTGTCTTCTGTCAAGGCCACGGGGGAGTCCACATGCCTCTTCTTACACCTCCGCTTGTGAGGAACATCCTCGGGGGGACTGTCCGAGGACGACTCACCAGCAACGTCTTGTTCCAGGGGAATGACCTGAGACGTCAAAGCAGGCTGTCCCTGTGGCCGGGCGACGGAAGCCCTGCCCAAACGAGAGGGAGTGCGGGATGGAGCTGTAGCAGGGAGCGGGGGCCTGGATGCACTCAACAGAGCCCTCTCCAACACATCGAAGGCCGAGGGAGAGCCACTCTCTCTAGGATCCGAGAGCCGAACCTCACTCTGATCCGATGGATGGATCAGAGCCGGCGCCGAGACCATCGGATCTGAAGGGCCAGTGTGCTCTAACCTGGACGGAGCCGAAGACTCACCAAACCCCTCGGATCTGAAGCTCAGAGCACGGCTCCGAGAGCCCGGATCCGACAAGGACATTTCCGGAAAACTCGAAGGAAGAGTCGGAGCCGAAGTACCAGATACTGTCGGCACCGACCCACCCCCGGCTCCAACGCTGCCCGGCTCAGAGTGCTCTGAACCCGTGAAGCGGGTTGGAGAAGGAGCTATCGGGGCAAAGAAGGGTGTTGAGCTCCCCCCCGGAAGAGGGGGGGGGGGAGGCAGGAGCACTCACATCTGCATTTGGGCCTGGATGAACCTTCGCATCACCCGGTCCAAATCAGCTTCAGAAAGACTACATGTTGATCTCGACGAGGCCACCGAGGCTGGCCGGGAGTGCCACCTCGATGGAGATCGGGTCTCCCCCTCCTCGGGTCCCGGTGAGAAGCATGGAGACTGGAGCCGAGAAGGAGGAGACCTGGAAGCTGTAGAGGAGAAGCCCGCTTAGCAGGGGGGCCCGAAGCGGAGGCCTTGGCTTGCCGCTTGTGGTGCTTCTTCCTCCGTTTTTCTCTCCTGACCTCCCTCTCCTCCGGCGCCGAAGCGGGAGACTGAGTCCCGGCCGGGGAGAGAGAGGCAGGAGTGGCCACCGCCGAAGCCTGGGAGGAGGCCACAGAAGTACCGGAGGCCGAAGCCGAATCCGGGGGCAAAAGTCCCGCCAGGATCAGCTTAGACCTCCGGTCCTTCAGTGCCCTGGGGTTGAACGCCGCACAGATAGTGCATCCAGAGGAAAGGTGTTCAACCCCAAGGCACCAGACGCACCGAGTGTGGCCATCCGCTGGGGAGAGCTTATGGCCACACTCGGTGCACTTAGAAAAGATTGGCTTTGGGGCCTCAGACATAAGAAAACACACTCACTAGGCCCCAAACACACTACACACAGAACTATGCACCAGCAAAGGGGAGGGGAGGGTAATTTAACTAAATTTAACAAAAAAAAGTTCAACTACGAGAGTTACACCAAAGGGAACCTAACACAACACACTCGTACAGTAAAAGGTAGAAGAAAAACAAAGTTTTAAAATTTCTCACAACTCTGTGAAGACCCTAGAACCAGGAGCTCAAAACCTAGCTGCTGACCAGAAGCGCGGCAAACTAGATCTGAGGTCAGTCAGGGTTGGCAGGGGATTATGGGTAAGGGGAGGAGCTAGGAGCTCGGATCTAAGCTTTGTAAAGTTGCCGGCTCGGATCCGAGGTCGGATCCGAATCCCACAGGTTGCAGACCAAATGAAGTTAACTACTTCAGATAGGATGTTTCACAACTGCCACCTACCCAAAAGTCAACATTTAAATTACTCCACAGTCTTTGTAAACTACTATCAGGAATATAAGAAAACAAGAGTTGTGTGAGGTACTCGCCATAAACAGGTACATATATCAGCATACCAGTCACTCAGAAAGAAGACCCTCTAGCAATACTGAAACAGACTTCTGTGAGGTACACTTCAAAAATAACATGCATGATCATGGTATCAGATGCAAGACCCGTTTCTAACCATAAATTTCCTCGTCTGATATTCACAGCTCAACACAATCCTGCAAGTCCCTACCTCCCAATATCAAATGTTAATGCTAGAAAGTTACAACCAGACTTGACCTCAAAGTACTGAAAACCTGAAAGAAAAATACAAAATCACATTATCTGTCCCACTTGAATTAAAGGAAAATTCCTTCACTGATGCTTGCTGAAGGAACCATCCAAAAGCAAGCCAGCAATGGAATGTAAACAATCTACTGTAGACCACATTCTCACAAATCAATATTTTGGTAAGACTAGCATACAGTGATAAAGTTCAGACTACAGCACAGATGACCTGAGTTTGATTAGAAGTTCTGGTGTCTACTGAAGCTGGCATGGGAGAATGGGTGTGCCTATACTGGGATACAGGAAGGAGTCTGACCAGAGTTGTCCAAAGCCACAATCCTCAAGAGGAATGGCAATGCTACAAGGGATGGACTGGATGCAGTCATTCAACTACCAAACTGTTCCTGCAGTAAAGTACAGCCGTGTAAGTAAACTTACCAGAAGAGCAGGCATTCAAATGATCATTGCTACAACAGCTATATGGGGTTATATCCCCTTAACAGTCAGGAACCAAAGCTTCAGGGTACCTTCCACCTGTTAAGGATTTAACAGTCAACCACCAAAGCTTCAGGGTACCTTCCACCTGTTAAGGATTTACCAGTCAACCACCAAAGCTTCAGGGTACCTTCCACTCACCAAACCATCAGTCAGGTCTGACTAAAAGACAGGTTTAGGTACCAAGCCTTTCAGGGCGTTCGTGCCATTACAGAGGGAGGCTAAGCCCTGAAAAGACAATGCTATAAACAACAAAAAGTAAATGCCTACAACCTGACAAACATACACCAAAAAACAAGTGATGAGGATGGAGGTAGCAACTACTGCAGCAATGATCATTTGAACATCCACTTTATGGTAAATTTACTTTACTTGTACAGCTGTACTATGTTCATCATTTTGATCAATGCTGTAGTAGCCTTAGTTATAAGGGTAGAGTAGACTACCGTAGCTTACTACATTTGGGAGGTGCAAGGAAAAGTGTCCAGGAGCCCCTGGTGAATGGTCCTAGCAAAGCCTTGTCTAGACCTAGAGAGGGCATCAATATTGTAATGCCTTATAAACATATGTAAAAAGAACCAAGTTGTTTTTCTAGAATACCTCTAGAATCCAGCCCTTTCCAAAAAGCTATAAATGAAGCCAAGGCCCTGGTAGCGTGGGCCTCGAGTCTGCCTGGAATAGGTTTGTTACAGCGAGTATAACAAAAGGTAACAGCCTTAAGCAACCATTTAGAAATAGTCCGTTTTGACAAAGGCTGTCCCCCCCCCTTACCTTCACAAGAAGTGAACAATTGATCCGAAGATTTGAAAGATTTAGTTCTGTCAAATCAGTACCAGAGTTGTCTGTGGACATCCAAAGTATGGAGTACCCTTTTTCCTTCATTCTTAGGTTGAGTAAAGAAAATGGGGATATGGATAGTTTACCTTAAACTAAACTTGGATACCACTTTTGGCATAATAGGATTATACCACAAAGAAACCCAGTCTCTGTGGAAAATGAAATAGCTGGCTCACCATAAGAGTTTGCAACTCAGAAGCACTTTTTTGCAGAGGTCAGAGCAATCAAAACTGTTTTCCAGGTTAAGAACCTAAAGTCAGCTAGATTAGCTTGTTCAAATGGAGCAAGTGTTAGATTCTCTAAAACAAAATCAAGATCTGAAGGACAGGCCAATGGTTTACTTAGATATCACCTACGCAAAACCCCTTCCGAAAACATTTTGACAAGAGAATGCATTGAAAGAGGATCACCCATAGGCAGACATGCTAAAATAACAGATATATAAACCATGAGGGAGGAGCATGAAAGGCCACAGTATAGTAACAAACACAAATATTGTAAAACCAGAGAACAACTAGCCCTGAAGGGGTGCTGGTTATGTTGTTGCACCAACTAGAAATTCTTTTCCATTTGCTAATATAGGATTTTCTAGTAGCAGGCTTTGTTGCTTACATTAGTACCTGCTGTATATCCTCAGTAAACAGGTGTCTAAACAGAAATAAGACCTTATCATCCAAGCAGTCAGTTGAAGTTGATGGCAGTCGGGGGTGCATCAAACATCCCTGATCTTGCTAGAGTAGATCCATTCTGTGAGGAAGCTTGTGCTAATTGCCCATGGCCAATTCCAAAAGGCAGAACCACTGCTGTCTGAACCAGAAGGGATTCCCCACAGTGATCTTAGGGGATTCCTTCTGAATCTTCAGAAGTACCCTGGACATCAGTGGAAAGGCTGAAAAGCATACAGGAACATTCCTGTCCAAGGAAAAGAAAATACATCTGTCTTGTAGGTCTCCTAGCATGGAGTCCTGGAACAGAATCTTGCCAGCTGATTCAGAGAGGAGGCAAATCAGTCTACTTGAAATCCTCACAGATGGATCAAATCTCGGAGGACCCTTGATCAAGTTTCCATATTTGATCAAATCTCGGAGGACCCTTGATCAAGTTTCCATATTTGAAGGTCTGCCCTTCTCCTGCTCAGTTTGTCTGCCAAAGAATTTTGCTCTGGTGGAATGTAGGATGCCTGTAGAGTATGACTGTGGTGTGAAACTATATCCCAAGCTAATATGACTAGTTTGCAATGGGATTACAGCCAGGTTCTTATTTGAAGAGGTCCTTTGGGGCAAAAATGATTCAGAGAGTTGAGTACCTTGATCATGGCAAACATCTTTATATTTATGTGCTTGGCTTGTATCTGTCCTTGGTGTCCCACACACCTTGCACTTTTATCCCTCTTGAAACTGCTCTCCAAGCATAGCCTGAAGAATTTGTGCTGACTAACTACTTTGGAGTAAGGAACAAGAAGGGGAAGACATGGATTTTAGAGACAGTTGCTGTTATGACCATGTGATCTCTTTTCTTGGATACCCCAGCACGGAGACTTGAAAATACAAAAGGATGTTGGTGCTGGGATCAGAGAGACTCCATAAACCACTGCATCTTTTTCATGTGGAGTCTTGCCGGGTATCATGAGAATCCTAGATGCTATGAGACCCAAAACCTGAGGTATTCCTTCTCAATGGTCAGAAGTCTGAATATAAAACCTTAGAAACAGCTCTAGATATAGATCTAGTTTGTTTTCCTGTGGAAGAAAAGCTCTTTGAACTGAGGTATACAGTTGATACTCCAAGAACACAATCCTGTGTGGAGGAGTTAGAAAAGTCTTTTGAATGTTCTCTTTGAATCCCAGCTTGTGTAAGAGATCTCTCACATTGCGGACACTTTGAAAAAGATTCTGCAAAGATCAGAAAGTCATCTAAATAAGGAAAAATGTGGATACCCCAGTAGCTTGCAATGAGTAACTGCAGGCAGAGTGTTGATCATGCGATCCAGACGCACAAAACCTTAAGAAACGACTAAGGTGTGTATTATGCACCTTTTAAATCTAGTGTTACCAGGAAAATTGAATGAGGAAGAGGCAACAGATTGTGAAGTGACATCACTTTGAACTTGGGCACCATCACAACAGATTTAAAAAAGTCTTCAAGTATTTTCTTTTTTTTCTTTGCACTAAAAACATCCTTGAATAAAAAAACTTTCAAAACCTGGGAAGGAAGAACTAGTTCAATCATTCCCTTGGACAGCCTGGTTGAAGGACAGGAAGAAATAGAGTCTCATTTGGTGGGCGAGGAATCACCCCTAAAAAGCATCATGTAATCTTGTCGAATGATCTTCAGAACCCAGTTTGTCTGAAAGTATCTGTTAAAGAGAAAAGTGGAGATTTACACTTTTTGCAAGGGAAAACAGACTGCCAGGTTGGGAGGGACAAGGTCCCTTAAAAAGTCGTACTGACTTCTTGGACTGTCCTTGTTTATATAAAAAATTTTTTTTTTCCAAAATCGGACGCGAGGTTAGAGAATTCCTTAGAAAATCTGGAAAAGGAAGGCTGAAAAATCTCTCAGATTTTTCTCTTTCAACTTTACACTTTTTGATAATCTCTGCAGCAGAGGAACCAAAAACTAAATATCTATACATAGGATAATTGAAAATATCATTTTTCGTATCATCTGTGAGGTTATAAGAATGCAGTCAGGCAAACCTCCTTAAAACAGTACCAGTGGCCATAGCCCCAGAAGAAGTGTCAATGGAGTCATACACTCACTGTAAACAATGCTTAGTGACTTACAATGCTTAGTGACTTGTATAATGGAAGAAACTAAAGCAAATTTCTCCTTGCAAAAAAAAAACCCTGCAGATAAAACATTCCTCATACATTCACAATTAGCCAGAACAAACTTTAACATAGCAGCCTGACAATTCAAAATTCTGAAAATCAAAGTTGCAGAATCAAGCACTTGTTTGTCACACTTCTCACTTATCTTCCTATCCTTGTCAAACAGTAGGATTGGAATTAACCAAATACTTTTAGCAGGAGGATTAACTAAAGCTGCAGCTGTGGCGTCAGGTTTGTAAAGAGTGTATGAAAAACTTAAAAGACTAAGGACCTTTATATATTTTATCTGCCTTTTTAGGGGCAGCAGGCTGACTGTCAGGGAAACTGCAGGCTGTGACACACACATTCTCCAGAGATGACAGAACTGGGGGAACAGGTGAATTTTGGAAACTTTTTCTGTAACAGCTCATAGTATTTTCAGAGGGACTAAATCTCATTACTCTCCCAAAATACTGGTACACTCTAGTCTCAAGAGAAAGGGAAATCTTCATAGACAGGGAGGGAGAGTCAGAAATGGACTTTTCCTCCTAGTCTGAATCAGAAAACTGAGAAGAAAACCCTGCATCTGTCCCTTCATCTTCCTGTCCAGATTCAAAACCTTGAACCTCTTCAGGAAAAAACAGGTATCCTTTCTTTGACCAGAAACTGCCTTATGAGGAGATCAACAGTCTGAATTAAACCCCGAACCAGATCCAGTCAACTACTCCTGTCCAAGGACATTTAAGAAGGAATAGATACAGGTTTAGTTTTCGGTTTCTTTTTGGTAGCAGAAATGGGGCTAACAGTGCTATTAATTGGCAACAGTGATGGCCACAGCATTCTGACCAAAGAGGGAAGCTTTCCTTGTTCCCTCTCCCAGGACAGACAAAAACTCTATACTTTGCTCACTGACAGGACCCCAACAGCCGCAGAGGACATGGCTAGTCCCTGGCCCATAGTGGCTGTATGTGCTACAACAGAAGGGATCCAGAGACATGTTCAAAATCTAGGTCACAGGAAGATGAGAGAGTAAGAGTAGTCCCCAGAAAGGAAAGAGGAGGAGGAGGGCAAGAAAGATAAAGAAGACAAGATGGTACAGTTCTGATAAAAACATATTAAATTTGTGTAGCAAAGAATTATGGATATATAGCTATATTAGTACCAAAGTAACCAGGGGCGGTGCAGGGGCAGAGCCATTTATCTAACAGGTGTTGCTTCAGTTGGCATTTAATGTCTTTCAGTGAAGTTTGATGGTATTTTAGCTATTAGCAATGCAATGTGAATACAGCAAGTATCCTGAATCACTGTTAGGTTTGGCTATAGAGGGCAAAGATTTGTCAGTGGAGCATCAAAATCCCTTACTAGTGTAAGGTCAAATAAAGGAGTGAAGATATGGGAATTTTTCAGGGTTGTGCAGTAGCTTGAATGTCATAATTAACTGTGAGTACAATAGAGAATTTAGTTTGTGCCAGTTTAGTTGTTTTAGAGAGAGGCAGTAATGTGATCTATACTGCTGGCTAGCTATGAATTTGGCTACTTTATTGTAGTATTGCTCTGGTTTGGCTAATAGCCAGTCAAAATTGGTTAGGAAAGGTGAGGCATACAATAGAGTAGGGAGTAGAAAAGAAGTGGATATGTTTTATCTAGCGGAGTCAGCAAGGTAGTGTTTTACTCTACAAAGGCAGCCTAGCTTTTGGTGCGTCTTCTTTATGGCTTGATGAAGGTGGAAATCAAATTTCAGGTGCTAGTCTATAATCACACCTAGCAGTTTGGTGTAGAATTCCAGTTCTATATTGGTATAGTTCGAAGAGAATATATTAAAGGTATTTTTTGGGATGGGAGAAAGTTGGACTTATGGAATGATTCATAAAGGAAAACAGAATTACTTCAGAAGATACAGCTAGTGAATGGGATAAAATGAAAATGGAGTTGAAAAACACACGAAAAATGGAGCAAGAGAAGGGAACGTAGTAATAGGAATTGATCAGAAGGGCTGACCAAGCTTAAAGTACTGTGGAAGAAGGGAAATCACACAACACACACACAGTGCTAAAGGCAAAATAAGGACTATTTGGATAATAGGTAATAAAGGTTGTTGTTAAGCAACTATTTTTTGCCAACAACACTACAGCGCACACATTTTTAGTACATGTTATTTGACAAAAAAAAAAAAAAAAAGAGTTTTAGCCAAACTCAGGGGCTTATGACATGAAGGGTTTAGGTTATAACATCAACTTGCCAAAAGTAGACATTCATAACAAACCCAAACAATCGAAAGAGCACAACATCGAACTGGAAGACAGCCAAATAGAGCAACATTACAAACAGCCTTTTTTTTTTTTTTTTTTTTTTTTTTTAAACAGGGCAGCCTCCTGCCACCCCCATGTGGGGAGTTGTGCCCCACACCCCCATTATATATGCAAACTCAGACTGCACTACAACTGAAAATGATCAAATCCCCAGTTCCTGCTGTACTGTGACCTTGCACAACTACCTACTTTCGCTGTGCGATGTAGTTATGTTCAGCAAGGTGTTCTCTCTATGAACATCGACTTTTTGGCAAGTTGACATTCTAACATAACATATACCTGTTAAAAATAATGAAAGATTTATAGAAGTATTACAGATGAAAATGAAAGAGTGGATTAAAGGGAAAACCAAGAAAATCACAAACAGAAATACTTAAGGAAGACCTGATTATGACCATGTTAAAGGTAGATGAGGTTCAACAATTAATAGCAAAGACGGGAATAGATAAGATAAAAATGGTGATGTATAATCAAGTAACGGTGAAGTACACAGGAACAGATGGT
This sequence comes from Protopterus annectens, assembly GCF_019279795.1. Lineage (NCBI taxonomy): Eukaryota > Metazoa > Chordata > Ceratodontiformes > Protopteridae > Protopterus > Protopterus annectens. The sequence goes on from NC_056733.1 coordinate 519,523,371, forward strand.
ACCAGAGTGGAAATCTGGAATTTAGGAAGGAATAAAGTTGTAAAGATCTGGAAAGCTTTGTTCAACAGTATGTTAAAAGGGGGGGGGGGTAACAATATCTTGGAAGAAAGCTGTGGTGACTATACTATCCAAACAGGGCAAAGACCTTGCAGAACCAGCTTCACATAGATCAGTTTTAAACCATGGTTATAAATTATGTCTATACTAGCCAAGGCAACGGCAAAGGTGTTAAAGTTGACAGACATGTATAAATATGGTTTTGTGGTGGACAGGCAAACATTTTAGACCATTAATGGAACAATAATGGGACAAAGGGAAGCACAGTGTAAGAAAAACTAAAGTTATATAGCAAGCATAAAGCTAGATCCATGCTGTCTTCTTTCATCCTCCTCAGCTGATGGGTTATCAAATCTGAAGCAGGCAGCTTTCAGACATTTGAAGCAAAGATTCAGGCTCCTCCCTCTACCCATAATTCTGTAACAAACTTCTTGTTGGAATACCTGACCAAAACCTAATGTCTGACAAGTATATAGCACAAGCCATATCCAAAGTCCATAAAAAATGTTTAATCCTATACCACTGCAAAAACTATCTAACCAAAGACACCAACATTATTATATCCAGAACTCACCTTCTCTCTACATTGGTCTATGCACCCCCTGTATTAACAAACCTTAAAACAGACCTACACAAATTGTCTATGTGCTATAATAAAATAGCTAGATTCACAACCAACTCTAATTTCCACTCCCACCACAGTCACTCACTAAAACAACTAAGATGGCTAGAACTCCCCCAACTAACTCCCCAACTTACTAAAGTATAACCAACTCACCATGGCTCATTACTTGCTGTACCACCCAAACAAGATTCCTGATATCTTGGGCTTACTCAACTTTTACAATTCTGCTTGCCAACTTAAGATCCATAAACAAAGCCCTTCTTGAAGTAGCTAGTGTAAACACAGTGCTGTAGAATCCCTAGACTCCTACACAGTTGCTAAAATGTGTAATTCTCTTCCACCAGATATCAGACTGCAAAGCTGCAGTCCCACCTTTAAAACCCAATTAAAAGCCCACCTCAGTCTCACCTGGCTATGTAACTATACTCACCATGGCTAGCCCTACTACCACCATTCACAGAAATCTTCCTCTGGCACTACTCAAAGGTCAAACACATAAAAAAAAACCTACCATAAACTATTTTAAAATGAATATATATAACTGTATATAGTATTACTGTGCCTTCTTACTCAAGTACATTACAATTTCTGCTTTACTACTGTAAACTCTACATATTGTACACTTCTGTAACTTCTCTTCATACTATGCCATAATATACTACTGTTTGCTCTATTTGTTTGCTCCATTAAATTTGCACTCCTCTCTGACTTTTGTATTTTTATCATGTGGAACTTTTGCATTTTGTATTTTTATGATAGTCATGTATATGGAATTTTTATCCTCAGGTCTCTACTGAAAACGGGCACCTGGCTGCCCAGTTATACCAACCCAGTAATCAAATATAAAATAAATAAATAATTCCCTTCCAACACAATACCTCAGATTGAGCTTGCCAAAAACCCGTAAGATATCATAACAGATGAGATCACAGAAATGGGAACCATACCTGACAAGGCCAAAGGGGGGCAATGAGGATCACTGTTGTCTTGCACCACATGACTTTCTAAAGGAACTCCAACTAAATGAAGTGAGCTATGGTAACCTACCCATACAGCTAAGGCTACTACAGCAGTGATCAATATGATGAATGTAGTACAATTATGTAAGCAAACTTAACATAACAGAAGATGTATGAATGATCCCTGCTGCAGTATTCCTTTCCTTCCTTCATACCCTTTGTTTTTTTGGTATGATTTATGCCAGGGTGGGGGTATTTTTTGGTTCTTCCTAGCACTGCTCTTTCAGGGCTCAGCCTCCTTTTCTTTGTTGACAGGACAGCTTTGAATGGTTTGCACCCAAACTTGTCTAAGTCAGCCCCATTCAAGTGGCCTAACAATTTAGACTCGCAAAAAGTGACCGGAAGCTTTGGAAACTGGCTTGCTGTTACATCCTTGGCAGGATACAACCCATAGTGCTGAGGCTACTGTAGCAGTGCTCAATACAATGAGCATCTGATGTTTGTTGAAGCAGGGTAATGATTCTTAACTCTGGAAGTTTGGCTATTTATAAACGTTATCCAAGTGACATCCAATATAATTCTATTGTGTGAAAAGGTGCCAGTTTGGACTTTTCCATCTTAAGTGTGATCCTTAGTTGGTTGCATAACTTGAGCAAGGAGTATCTGGCTTGTACTAGAAGATCTTTCGTGGAGGCAGTAATGAGAAAGTCATCCAAGTATGGGAACAAATGGAACCTTTGCAGCCTGAGGTAAGCTGCGACCACTGCCATGCATTTGGTGAACACCGGGGAGGACATCTTAAGACCAAAGGGCAGTGTCCCAAACTGAAAGTGACTGGCTCACAGCTGAAAGAGGAGGAGCTTCTCTGACTGCCTGGCTATTTTTATGTGATAGGTCCACCAAATATACCCGGTCATCCTTCCTCAGAAGAGGCAAAATAGACTGAACCATGACCATCCAAAATGTTGTCTCTTTCACATACTAGTTCAGGTGGCCAAGGTCCAATATAGGCCTGAGGTCCCAGGTCTTCAGAATCGAAAAGAATCTAGAGAAATTCTAGATCCTTGCTGGTCTGGTGGGACTTCCTGGATGACTTGCTTGCTTAGCATCTTCTTGATTTCTTGAACTGCTGACATCCTCTGTCAGGGTGGAACATCAGGAAATCTGCTTGAAGAATTTGGGCGTAGGGGAATAATGTAGTCTCTGGTAATTACCATCTGCACCCACGTGTCCTGGGAAATGGCCATCCTGGCTACAGGGGGTGCCGAGGCAAGAGTAGCTTAACTGCCTCCAGAGTGCAGCAGTAAGGCAAACCTTCAGGAGCATAAGAAAGGCTCGACAGTAAAGGGACCTTGAAATCCTTAGTTCTGCACAGATAATCTGTGATGCAAGGGAGATGTCCACTGCCCCCCATCCCCCCCCCCCCCGTGCTGGAAGCCAATCACCAAAGGTGTCATGGGTAAAACCCTGAGATTTACAGAACCAAAGCCAACTACCATTCCTTTCGGTTCTGGAGGAAAGTCCTTTGAGAGGTGGAGAAGCAGATACCAATAGCAAATAGGGTCTTGCCATCCTGTTTGCATCTGGATAGCATATCTTTGACCTTAGGTTTGAAGAGAGTGGACCCATCATAACAGGCATTTAAAAAGGATGTCTAAGTTCTCTGCAAAATCACAGAGCAGCATTCAGGTGTGGTGGCTGATAGCAAATTATTGTTGCTCAGAGGTGCACTCTGCAGCATTAGATAACAGACACATGGACATCTCTACAGTTTTACAGGATTATGCAGTTAAGGATTTTGAGAAAGACATGGAGAGCTCTTCAGTCAAGTCTCTCTGAAAACACATCAAGTGAGTGAAATAATTCAGCGCCCATAGTGCAAACTTTGCTAAAATGTAAACCCACTTTTCAAACCTGTCCAATACCCTCAACTCTCTGTTAGGGAGACAGAAGTACAGCTTTCCTCTAATACCTCTTTCTTTGTGGTTACTGCTACCACAACAGAATCTACAACAGGACCCTTGCTCCACTGTGACCTGTCTTTTGGGGAAATAGTTTTCAGGGGATTGGCTCCACTGCACCCGGTTCCTTCCAAGCCCTCAAAGAAACTAAATCAACAAATTTATTAGCATGGCAACCTGCAGGCAGTAGATGGGTCAGTTTCAAAGGCTTCAAGAAATTCTGACTCCTGGATAGAAGCACTGGTGGATCATGCCCAATATCTTAGTAATTCCACAATGTCTCCAAAGGATATGTCTTCCAGGGAGGGCCTAGGGCAACCCTCCCCTTTCTCAAAATAAGCATGTGCAGTGAGAGACTCCTGAGTGGAGTCCATATGCCTCCTTTTGCAAGAATGCTTCTAATGTACTTCTATGGTAAGAGGGTCTGGGGAAGACTCATAAGGCAACAGGGAGCCCACAATGTGAACTGTATTGAGACCAATTTTAGCTGACTGTTCCATGCTAACAGGAAGAGGAAGATGAAGCATAAAGATTTTAGCAGAGGATGTGATGATTGGGGAGAGATGGGCGAAGGTTGCCAGCCTAGTCAAATAGAATTTGATATATAATTCTGGCATTTGTAAACAAATATAAAATACAGGCATGTTTGAGTGTAAAGAATACCGTGAAATGCGGAACTGCAAAATATGTGACAACATTGCACTCTACTGGCCCAGTGAAGCATGTTGTACCCTTTCATGTTAGAATTCAGCTCCAGGGCAGGTGGATGAAGATTTCATGCCCATTGTTTTAAGGCTAAGGTTTATGACTACAATTTAGATGTGGACGGTGCTTTATTGCTCTGGTTTCTGCTAGTATATACATGTGAAATGTCTTGTATTGTTGCAAGTTTCTGAGGAGGTGTTAGATTGCTAAATAATGTAATTTGTGGCCTGAGAACTCAGACCAGGTATTAAGATGATGCAATATGAATACTGGGAAAGCCCAAGTGTCAAAAATGATGTAATTTTGTGAGGGCCTTAGAGACATGTTTGTTAGTAATGTTTAAATACTATTTCTCAGAAGAGACTAAAAAGCATTTTGACTTTGGATATCCAACTTACCAGCACTCTGCCTTATGCTCACATGTAAGTTTTAGTACTGTTACTTCTTGTAAGAATAGTTAAAGCTAGTAAAGATTAATTAGGTATTTTCCTTTGAAAACAGACCTGTCCTACTGTATTATTTTAAGCTTTTGTGTGATCTCTGAACTCAAGATATCTCTGTGGTGTAATAGTTTTGTCTTGTGTTTTAATTATTTATTATTAAATATTTTTAAAACCTTCTACCTGTGGCTGATTTGTGTAGAGATAAGCTCTAGAGTACATTGCATATTTATAGAGGTTATTGTAATAGGCCACTCTAAAGTAAGCCTTGACTGTTAGTCATACTACCATTGGATATTAATACTGCACAATAATAACTGGACACCCTTTTAAGGGCCTTTTAGTAGAGGATATTAACTGGCTGGTGGCAGTAATTACTACCGTATAGTCTGGGTAAAGGGGCACAGCTGGAGAATCTGTGTCAGCCTTTCCCAGGAGTGTCTGTGAAGTTGTATAAATACTTATGTCAAAGTGTGTGTGTGTTGTGTCAGCTACTTGGCAGGAACACAAAGCACTGGTTAGACAGAGAGGATACTGGAGGTTTTAGCTTGCCCAGTTAGGCTGAGACCTGGACCCTATAGCTGTGCCAGTGGGGAGTCTTATTGGGAACCTGGTGAGCAAGGGAGCAACCAGCCCCAGACTGACTGTGATCTCTGTGTGCACTTAAGGGAAATTGTACTTTACTGTGTGTATTAGTTATCCTATCCTTTCCTCTTCTAGGAGACAACCTCCCTGGTGTTAGTGGTGAGGATTGAGGCTCCTTGATTGCTGGGCCAGGGCACAGTCATCACAGAGGACATGATGGTTCAGAGCATGGTAAGGATATTGCTTCTCTACTCTTGGGAGGGAACTCTTTCAACACCCTCAAAAGCTGAAGCAAAAACAGGGCAGTCCTGTGGAATCTGAATAGCACAACTAAGGAATTTCCCAACAACCTATCAGGCTTGGCTCAGGCATACACCAGAGTCAAGTTGTTGAGAGCCAAAGCACCAAGAGTGAAGAGAAGGATCTGACAGTCAATCCTGACCCCCTGCCACTGGCCCAGACTTCTCAGCTCCAGGAACTCTTGAGATCCGATGTTGTCAGAGTCAAATGAGTAAGAGATATTGTTGGAGTTGAAAACTATCACACTATCAGCCCTGAACACAGGCAGTCCCTGAGAAGGGCTCAGACCAAGAGCAGTGGACCTGAAGGTTGGATCAATGAAGAAGCTACCTAAAGAGGAGGGATGGGGACAGTTCCCAACCCTCCAGCAATGGGAGGTTCAGGGAGGACGCCTATCTGAATCTGGGTCCTCAAAAACTTGATCATCCTGTTCACGTCTGCTTGTACAGGCTCCTTGAAGACCTAAAGACCTTAAGGAACAAGCCATCAATGGCAGCCTAAAGGACCTACAAAAAAGACATCTCCTGGAGAAAAGTGGAAATTGTCTGGCTTTAAGAACAAGACAAGGCAGCTGTATCAGAATTATCTCAGGTGATGGAGTCAAAAGCACCAGATAAGAAGGTCCCAAAGGGCTGGGAGATTTCTTTCTGATGGATGCTCTCATGGAGCTTATTCTTCAAAGATTTTTCCTTGGAAGACTCCTTTCCTTTATCCTTAGCTTTTGCTTCATCTCTCTTACTACCCCCCCCGGATTTGATAACCTATCAGCTCAGGTGGACAGAAGAGATGACAGATCACCATTAATGTTGGTGGGTCTTGATACAAAGAAAGCACTCAACAGATTCAGCTGGCATTTTATGAATAGGGCAATGGTAGCTGTTGTATTTCCTGACAAAATAAGGTGAATGAGGAGGACATATTATGATGGAAGCAAAAATAAAGGTAGGAGGATTCCTCGCAGAAGTCCTGCATCAGTTTGGTCAACAATGGAGAAGTGGTTTTGGTGTCTTTCACAGTTCTCAGAAAAATCCTCCTCATCTATGGCAAATGACTGGACTTGGAGATATAAACAGTGAAGCCTAAGTTGGTGAGGGTAGACACTGAGCATGCAACCACCTTCAGCATCACTGGTCACTACGGTGCTTGGATGAGGCAGTCATCTAGGTACTGTTAAATATGTGTCCCAGTTGCCGTCAAAGGAGTGAACACTGGGGTCAGACATTTCAATATAATAAATTTCTGAAAAAAGCCAAGCTACCACCCAAATGAAGGAAAGCAAGAGAGCTAATAGAAATGGGATATGGACAGAGTTGTTGGTATTGCCTGGGAGGTTCATGGGCAGAAGATCTGTCTTCATTTCCCTTACATTGTTACCACTACTGAAATGCCAGGCTCACTTTCTCTCAGAAGCCCTTTTTTTCTATATTGGTCAGCTTTAGTTTACTTTCTACAGAAAGGCCACAATTTATTTGGGTAATTCCTGTTATACTTAGCAATCAGTAAGACAAACCTTTACTTAACCAAGTACATTTTCCTCTTGGTGTCATAGGTTTCTAAACACGTGTAAGCGTGGGCTGAACTGGAAATCGAAAGAAAATACAGTACCAGATTATCTGGAAAAAAATCTTCATAATACTCCTCCACAAGGCAGGAAATTCTACAGAACCATCAAATTACAGGTCTATTGCCACATTACTGTCTTATCCAAGATACTGGAAAAACTTATACATAGATAAATATTAAACCACCTCTTACAGGCAAACCTAATTACACCCACACAGCACAGTTTCTGACCCTTGCAGAGTACTACCATTGCCCTCCTATCTTTCAAACACAACAATGACCAAGCCAGAGAAACTTATCAGCTTTATTCCTCAACCTATCCAAAGCATTTGATACTGTTTCTCATCCCATCCTCCTAAGCAAACTTTCCAGCCTTCCACACACTACCTCCTGGTTTAAAAGCTACCTCTCAAACAGACAGTCTGTCAGATGGCAAACATCCTTCCGCCCTTTCTGTCTTGAGACTGGGGTTCTCCAGGGCTCTATTTTGGGCCCCTTACTTTTTAATACATTTACAAATGACCTTCAGGTCTCCTGCCCCCACTCTACCTTAATACAGTATGCAGACGATTCCACAATTAACACCTCCGACAATATACAAAATCTTCACGCGGTCACTCAACAATCTCTGCGCCCAATAGAACAATGGCTAACTGAAAACAAACTGATTCTCAATCCCAAAAAAAGACCAAGCTTCGTTTCCTTCCAAAAATACCTCAATCCAGCTAAAGAAAACTTCACCATCTCATCCTTAGATAATACAATTATCACCGCTGACTCAAACACCATTGCTTGGACGTTACTATAGATGACTAATTAAAATTCGACCTACATATCTTAAACTTTATCAAAAAGTACAATCAAAAACAAGGTCTTCTATACCACAACAAATACATACCTAACAAATCTAGACCTATACTGGCTCAAAAAAAGAAGTTATTTTCTTACCATAACGTTCCATGTGAGTTGTTTATTTCACCTTTGTTCTTTACACGTGGTTCGGAGCCGATCCATCAGCTCCAAGTCAGCCGCTTTCCAAGCTCAAGATCTTTAGTTAGCTCGAGGCACAGTCCCTATCCCATGATCTCTCCTACCAACCCCAGATCTAGTTTTCTAAACCAGCAATTATAAACAATGTACAAAGTACATAACTATTTACAATAGCTAAACAATAATCTGGTTGGAAAGAAGGACATGAGCAAGACCAACCAGACCACCAGTCATACCTGTTCTTCCATAACCTGGAGGGGGAAGGTGGGAGGGAGTGTAAGAACAAAGGAGAGATAAACAACTCATATGGAACGTTATGGTAAGAACATAACTTCTTTATGTGAAGTTGCTCAATCTCGCTGTTTGTTCTTTACATGTGGGTAGCGTCCCAAGCACCCTAATCCTGGGCGGCTCATGGGAGTATATTCCGGAGAACGGTGGAACCAAATGAAGCCCTGTCCACTTTGTAATGAGTGATAAACGTATGAGGTTTGGACCAAGTAGCAGCTGCACAAATGGTGTCCCAAGGTAGATGGGCTGCGTGGGCTAAAGATGTAGAAACAGCCCTGGTAGAATGAGCTTTCTCCTCACATTCTAAAGGTTGTTTAGCTGAAGAATATGCAAGTTTTATACAGTCAGCAATCCGTTTGGACAATGTAACTTTGGATACCGACAAACCTTTCTTATTGTCTGCATAGGAGATGAATGGTTGATCAGATTTCCTAAATTCTTTTGTTCTGTCTAAGTAAAACCTCAACTGTCTGTGAACATCAAGCTTATGTAACATCTACTCCATTCTACTAGTATGATGTCTGAAAAAAGTAGGAAGGTCAATAGACTAGTTCAAATTTGCCTCGCAGTAGACCTTAGGAAGAAAGGTAGGATTCTTTCTTAAAGACACTCTGTCGGGTTGAAAGACTAGATACGGGGGCCTGATAGAAAGTGCTTGCAGAGAGCCGAAGTAATAGCCACTAGGAAAATTGTCTTCCAAGAAAGGAACTTCAAAGGACAAGATGATGCAGGCTCAAAAGATGGAAGAATGAGTTGAGATGGCACCAAATTCAGATTCCAGGGACTAACAAGATGTCTGATAGGTGGCCTAAGGTGATGAGTCCCTTTCAAAAAGGCTTTACATAATCTGTGTGACAATGTTTGAGCCACTGCATCCCACATGGAAGTTAGATATGGCAGCTAATTGAACCCTTATTGTAGAAGCTGCAGCACCATCATGAAAGAGCGAAGTCAAGAATTCCAGAATACTATAAATGGGGGCAACATAGGGATCAATACCATGCTGAGAAGCCCAGTGAACAAATTGCCTCCATTTGCTATTATAAAGTTTCCTGATGGAGACTTTAAGAGAGGAAACTAAAATATGTTGAACCTCTGGAGACAAATCATGTGACCTGGCAAGGTTGGGAAGTGGAGCAGCCAAGCTGTCAGTTTGAGGGAGACAAGAGAGGGGTGAAGAACTCCCGACGAATGAGTCTGAAGGTCTGGCACTGGGTCCAGAACCAAAGGTTCTTCCACTTGGTATTGCTGTAGGAAGGGGAACCATATCTGCCAAGGCCAAAATGGGGTTATTAGAATAACAGTCCTTCCCAGGCTTTTGGCTTTCTGTAAGAATCTGGGAATTAGCGGGAAGGCATATAGGAGACCCGAGGGCCAATCACGTACAAGTGAGTCCCTTGGGCTGTCCCCTGGTGGGGGGTACAGGGCGAAGTAGCTTCTGCATTTTGCATTCAGCGGGGATGCAAAAAAGTCGCAGCAAGGCTGGCCCCATCTGCGGAATATCCTTTCCGCCACTCGTTCTTTGATGGACCACTCGTGGGGCAACAGAAAGGCTCTGCTCAGTTTGTCCACAATCACGTTGGATGACCCGGGTATGTGCGTTGCTATCAGAAAGTGCCCGGTGGATACAGCCCACTCCAAAGTCTCAAGTCCTCTCGGCATAAGGGGTAAGACTTGGTTCCCCCTTGCTTGTTGATGTACCAGACTAAAGACATGTCTGTCTGAATTGCAATTGTCTCTCGAGGTAGAGAGTTGTGAAAGTCCAACGCTAGAAACACCGCTCTCAACTCTAAGACATTGATGTGAAAATGAGATTCCATGTCTGACCAAGTGCCTTGGACAGTTCTTCCCTGAAATAGCCCCCCCCAACCTATCAGGGAAGCATTCCTGGCCACTGTGGGAGGGGGAAGTGTAAATGGGCGACCTACAGTAACTTGGTGGCTGTTCAACCACCAAAGAGAGTAGATGCCTGATGGGAGCAGTGAGGAGCCAATCGTCCAGGTATGGATAAATCTGAATCCCCCCTGAAGCCTCAGGTGAGCCACTACCACTGCCATCACTTTGGTAAACACGCTGAGGGCTGTGGTGAGACCAAAGTGTAGGGTTCGAGAAGCGGATCCCGACGGCAGACAGTGTCTTCCCGTCCTTCTCACTCTGGACTAATGCCCCTGATGGTCTTACCAAAGACAGTAGAGCCATCATAAGGGGCATTGGCAAAGGATGCCTTCAAGGGTTCCGAAAATTGACATAATCTGAGCCAGGCGTAGCGCCTCATGGACACACCAGACCCAGCCGTCCTAGCCGCTCCTTCCGTAGCATGTGAAAGGAGTCACATGGACGTGTTGGAGACTGCTTTTAAAGTGGCCATCCACGCAGAGAACGAAGCCCTGTCCTCCTGCGACATGGACTTAGGGAGAGACTCCTCCAGCTCCTATAACAGGTCGCGTTGGAGTCTGGTGACATGGGTCAGGCATTTCAGTGCCCTAATGGAGAAGGTAGCTAAAGTGTACACCCACTTCCCTAGGCGGTCCAGCATCTGTGACTTACGGTCAGGAGGATGAACCAAGGAACTCTCCTGTGCCAGTTCTTTCTTTGTGGCTGCTGCTACCACCATAGCGTCTTCGGGTGAGTCCTTGTTCCATGCTAATCTGTCTGTGGGGGGGACTTAGGATTTTGTCGGGTCTTTTTGGAATTGGTTCCATGGTGTCTGGCTCCTTCCATGCCTGCGAGGTGACCAGATCCACCAAAGGATCTGCGGGAGGGGACACCCAGGAAGTAGATGGGCCCATGCCCAAAGCCTCCAGGAACACACACTCGTCAAAAGAAGGCTTGGGGGTAGACCAACCTCCCTGTTGGCGCAGGATTTCCATGATGTCCAAAGGAGACATCCTCGGGAGGTGACCTAGGGAAACCTTCTCCATCATCCAAGTTCTTATCCTCGGTGAGGGACTCGGGGGGGGGGGGGGGGGGGCAAGTGCCTCCTCTTGCACGTAGCTTGCGAGGCACCGCTCCGAAGGGGCTCTCTGGGGGAACTTGCAAGCCACTTGTTCCTCAGGGGGAACCGCCTGGGGCTCCTCGAGCATGGGCTGTCTCTCTGATAAAATGATGGGGACCATAGCAAGAGCCAAGGGGGTCTGGGTGGAGTCCAAGGGGGCAGCCAGGGGTCTCGATCCAGCAGAGATAACCCTTTCTACCACACTGAATGCCGAAGGAGAGCAAACCTCCTGAGAAACCAATAAGGAGGCCAGTCTCCCTGGATCCGACGAGAGAATCAGAGCCAGTCCAAAGTGGACGGAGCTCCGAGAGAGGGAACTTGGCCTGACAAAGGCGGAGTCGATGAAAAAAGTTAAACTCCCTCGGATCAGACACCCAAGCTCTGGCTCAGACAGCGGCTCGGATCTGAGCTGATAGGATCAGACACGCTCCAGACAGCTATCGGTATTTAGGAAGCACGTACCGTTGGCGCAGACCCCCTGACTAAAGTCATCCTCGAATCTGAATACTCCGAACCCGATGGACGGATAGCAGAAGGAGATATCGGCTGGAAAAAAAGGAAGTGAGCTCCCCTCTCCTCAGGGAGAGGGGGCTGGCAAGACCCCCATCTGGATCTGAGTACGGATGAACCTACATCATTTTATCCATATCAACCTCAGACAAAGACTGGGTGGACCTTGACAAGGCTATGGGGCACTGAGGCCCTGGAAGCTAAGTGTGTCTCCTCCGGCTCCGGGGAGAACTTCAGAGATCAGTGCCAAGGGGAGTCACGGATCCGTAAAGTTTTCACAGGTGAAGGGAGGTCCGGAGACCTCTTTCGTTTTTCCCCCGCCTTCGACTCTCTCTCCTTCTCTCTTGTCCCTTTTCCGCTCCACTTCCACAGGCTTTTGTACAGGAGGTTGAGTCCCAGCCTGGGAGGGAGGAGAAGCCAGGGGAAGAGAAGAAGGAGAGGAGGCCACAGCAGCTACAGTGACTGAAGCAGGAGACGAGGCAACAGTCTCTGAAGGGGGAAGAAGGCCTTTGAGGACCAACTTGGCCTTCCTATCTTTAATGGCGCGGGGGTTGAAGCCCACACAGATAGAGCAGTCCAGTCAGATGGGCCACGCCCAAGCACATAACACACAGAATGTGTCCATCCGCAGGGGATAATTTATGGCCACACTCAGTGCAACGTTTGAAAATAGGCTTATCAGCCATACTATCAACAGAAAGAAAAAAACTAACGAAAATGTTGTTTCTTTCTAACACACCCACTCACCACACTCTTGCACAGAAAACACTGAGGGGGGAGCAAAAATCCACACAGCTACTCAAACTAATCTAACTACCCTAAAACACTATAACTCGATGCACCAAGCGAGAGGAGGAGAAAGGAGAACCTATTCTATCACTACCTAACGATTTTTAAAGAAAAAGGATATGTAAAAAGTTTTTTACCCACTTGAAAAACTTGGAGCTCAAGAGATCACGATGCATAAGCTATTCGTGGCAAACGAGATCTGGGGATGGAAGGTAGTGGAGGTGTATTATAGGTAAGGGGAGGATCTTGGAGCCAATGCTAGTAAAGTTGTCAGCTCGGATCAGATATGGATCCGTATGCTACAGGTTGAAGACCAAATGAAGAAAACTACTTCAGATATACCTATTAATCTCCTTGTCCTCACCCTTTTAGTGTAATTTAGTCTCCCACATTTATTTTGTGCAAGAGTTTCAGAAAATGCTGAGATCACTGAAAGCAAGATTTTTTTAACAAATAAAGTATGCTTAGCAATTTACTTAAAAGTGTTCATTTAGAGTACTTTACAACTTAGCTGTTGTGATTTTTTCACCACATCTTACCAAAATCATGTGGGCAATTTCTTAATAAAAACTTCTTAAACTTTGTATTAAAGAATATGCTCATAAAATTCTATTGTAGCCTTCGCAGACATGGGGAAGGGTCCAAAAACTATACGCAGAGCTTCTCCCACGTGGTGTGGTGTACACATTAAAGTTAATGGATGTAGTTCCATGAACTCCCTATACTGACATCACAGATGGTAAAATTCTATGAACTTTTCTGTGATGTCATGTAAAGAATTGAATAGCCTATGAAAATTTTAATTTTAAAACCTGTGCTGTAAAACAGGCACAGATCAGACAAAAAGGCAGCACAGCACTGTAGGCACACATGCCAAAGTATACACACTAAGATCAAAACTGTGACTGGGCAGTTGGTGGATTAAAGGGTGGGGTAAAGGGTGTATCTTTTTATCCAGTTTTTGCGGACTGCAGCCGCCTTATTTCTACTTCCTTACTTCTATCTGAAAACATGATTTCAGTTCAAGACAGAGACAAAGCAATCCAGTCTAAACTTGTACTATGATAAAACAAGAGATGACAAAATCTTCTTTAAAAGGGGTTCACAGAATCGAAGTGCAGAAAAATTCTAGAGAAACAGCCAAAAGGAGTCACTGTTAGACACACAGGCAGCTGAGATATTTTACTGATCCATAGTAAAGACAGACAATCACTGAAAAGAAGTCACCAGAGACATCTGTTCAAAACCCATTTACACCAGACTCTGATAAGCACAAATTTCTTCAACAAGCATCCAAGTCAAGATAAAATCTGAAAATGTATCTATATGGGGATTTCTAAAAACAGCAGTAGATGATCCAAGAAAGAGTTCATCAGGGTGCAGAACATCTCAACCAATGGTCTTAAAACACCCAATACATTAACAGAAAAGGACACCATGAACTCACTCAAATATATGAAATCAGATAGACCACAGAGAAAGCCAGTTAGATGCACCAATTTCTCCAAACAACATCCTCATTTACTAATAAGGTCATTCTCAGACCAACATCCAATCCAAACTCCAGTCTGACTTACATGAGCTATGATAATGCCTCATAACCATAAGATGCTTCTCAACTCCTCAAAAACCTAACTATAACTTTCAGAACTCCACAGAAATTTCAACAAGCACCTGACTAATTATCTTTGACTTGCACAAAATTTCCACAGAAAGAGTTTCCACTTTCAAATACTTAAGATTACGGTCTTGATCAGTCACTAAATGTTTATTTCCAAACAGACAGAGTAGGAAAAAAATAAACTCCCTCGTCTTCTGGGACAAAGAGATTTTCCCTCTTCTATCCCAGACAGCTAGAGCAGCCATTGGCAAAAGAGTTCCTTTCTCAGCTTGAATATGGACTTTCCAATTTTTGCTTCTGCCTTCATGAAAACCACCACCACATTCCAGATTATCTCTAGTAGTATCTGCCAATTCATTTCAAACTCACCTGTCATCATATCTATCACCCTGGAAAAAGCAAAATGGATGCCCATAAAACAAAAATCTAACCTACTATTAGGATCCCAACTCTACAAAAGACTCCAGATATTTACTCCTGTTGTAACTAAACTTCATGAAAAAAAATGTGTGTACACGTCACACCTAGTCTCATTACCCCTAGAGCCAAACTCTACAGCACTACATATGAATTCCCCTCTTACGCACCAAATCATTGGCAAGCTATACCCATTAACCTAAAGAAAATTAACACCAGTGTGCAACTCAAAAAGCACTTCATTCATACAAGCCAAGAGATCCTGTTTCAACACAGGATGTATGAGTGAATGCACTATTCCCGATCTTCTTTCCAAGTCTCCTCCTCTCAGAGATTTAGTGAAAGGTTAACCTATTATAGAAACTAATGTACAAACCGTCCAACACAAACTGCTTGTTCACTAGTGCATATATGTGTACATTATTTTATGCAACTAGTCTAAACTACTCTGTTATTGCTTACATTTCTGCATGTCTGTGAAGTGTTCTGTATTTCTCCCAGTCTAAGCCTGAAACTGGTTAATACTGATCAGCACCCTATCCCAGTGAACCAATATAAATAAACAAAAATACAGTCACCACAACGGTCAAGTGCAGGATGTCAAGCAGATTAGAGTTTGAAAGTAAGGGGAAGCAGTCTGTGCCAAGCTTGATGTTGACCATCACACCAAAATCCTCTCCCAAGAGTGTGATCCTTCAACCAAGACTTAAGCTCCCATCAATAATTAAATATGCATTTGACACTAACCCTGAGCTGTGGATCATGTACAGCTCCTCCTCAAAACAGAACTGATCAATCTGAGGGGGGGGGGGGGCTGACATAAGAAACCTAAGCCTCATGCATTCCTTCATCAATAGCTCAGCAAGTCATGGATTTGCCTCTGATATGGGAAAAACAAAAGATGAGTATTCAAGTCTCTGGGCATCTATGTAAACATTTCATAGGTGTCCCCAGGGTTCTGCTCTTGGCATCCCCTATCTTCAGTATATATTTCTTGGCACAAAACCGGATATCGACAGACTATGGCTAGCCAAGTTTGTTTACTGCAAACTGGGAGCAGTTATCAAATCCTATTGTGGTATTCCAATTCTCCAGGAAGGCTAGACCAAACAAATGCTTGGTGTGCTGATCCTTGGCTTAGTCTCAATGGCACAAAAGGTAGCTTAAATCTGGCAGTCATCTGGTACTTAAGCACCCATGTTGACAACGGACTCTCCTTTGGGCCACCATGCATCTGTGTGGTGGTAAAAATCCTTCAAGCTTGCACATCTTATCTGTGATATCTTCTCAAGGTCCAAAGAAGTTAAAGTTCCACATGATTCCTCCCTTAATAGGCCTACCACTGAAAAATATGCCCTATTTGGCAGAAACCTTGTTAAGTACCTAAACCAGCTCAACAAACCTCAGTGTTTTATCAGCAAAAAGATCTGAGGTTTCTGCACCCTTAGCTATACTACTATGAAAAATATAAGCTCCATCACTCTACTCACTAGTGTAAAATGCCCCTAAGGAGGTCATCTCCATTTAGCCTTCTACGCTATGAAAGACATAGCCTGCTTTGAATTCCTTCATCTAAACAAAACTGGTGGTAAAGCAAGCACTCACTCTGGGGACCTAAACCTTAGAACACATGGAGTGACAGGTACCTAAACAGACCGATTCCCATTTCTGGAACAGGTTACCCTTGCATATCATACAAAGCACTTCCACAGCACCCTTTAAAACCCCTCCAGATGACTGAATGAGTCATCACAGATCTTCACCAGAAATGTGGGGAAAAATCTACTTAATGGAGGACATTAGCCTCCCACTGATACGAGAAGTGGGTGACCATCCAAACAGTCTCACTGACCAACCTGTGTCATAAAAATGCCACTCGAGGGGCTATTTTCTGAGATCAAAATAGATGGATCCAGGCCTGAGCCAAGAGATGGGTGGCTCAAGCACTCATGGATGCACCCCCTCAGATAGGAAGCTGTGGATTTATCTCACCCTGTCTCCGATCTGATAACAGCAGTGACATGCCATAAGCAGCTGAAATTCTTATTAACTGAAAAGATATGCCAATGCAGAAAGCTAAGAATGAGAAAGAGACAAAGCAGTTTAAGTTTCTCTCTAATACCAAAGCAACAAAGACCATTCTACATTATTATGTAGAATTCAGTGTTGTAACATGGAGAAAATACTTTCTGGACCTAAGAATGGTGACAGGACCGTAAATCACGCAGCCTCTCTGAGCTTATGACTTACTTAACTACTCCCCTTTCATAAAAATAAAACACTAGACAAAACAACACATAGCAATAAAAATGATTTCACATACTGATGCTAGATTGTCCCTGCATATCTCTGAAGTCCTGAATGCCACCTAGACCAGCCAGATGATCACAGGCTGACCAGTAACATGAGTGTTGGAGAAGCCAGTCAAGGTCTGTAGGAAGAGGTGGTCAATGTTGGCTTCTGCCTTGCAACAATGGAGGCAACTGTGGTCTGCTGCAAGACTTGACCATACTTTGTGCCAAAATTCAGGTATGCCTCTCAACGTCTATGCTCAAGAATTCTGTAAAATGTTAATATTGTTAGGGAGGGATCTAAGGCTCCAGTCCGGGAACTTTTTTTTAAATATTAGTCTGAATTTAACTGAAAAGTTACAGAACAAGCTTTGCACCAACATTCATTTTCTGAACAATAAGTATGAAACTCAAGCGATTAGCTAGAGTATCAATAAATTTACAAGGGACAGGGTAAAAATAAAAGTTAAAAATCAGTGACATTCTGCCAGTTCAGGACAGCTAACAGGTATGCATTCAGTCTGGGCATGTGTTCCGCTCTGCCAAACAACATGGGCTTCAAACAGCCATTAAGAAGAGCATGAAAGCATGCAAAGGTAGGAGTGCATCGGTACGGATACCAGTGAGGACTACAGTAGAAAAATCGCCATACATGTTTCACAACTTTCAGCCACCCCCCACCCCCACCCCACCAAGTGTCTACGAACATTAGAAAGAAGGGGAGAGAAGGCTAGGTGTTCACAAGAGAAAGGAAAATAATCCATATTGGTACGATTTTCCAAAATATATATTATACAGGCATCTAAATCAAATGCTACACATACCTGCACGGGCAAATTCGACAAGAAGTTTTGGTAAGGTTGCAGAGAAAAGCAGAGTTTGTCTATTGTCTGGCAACCTACGAATGATCTCTTCCAGCTGCTGTGCAAATCCCATCTCGAATAACCTATGGAGAAGAAGAAAGTAAAAGAGTGCAGCAGTCAACGTGTTCTAGAACAAAGTAGATAAAAACATCCATCAGAATGGTCTAAAAAATTAAGGGTCTTAATCTGTACATCAAACACGCTCAGCTCACTGCTTTAAAAAAAATGCATGCTCAAACTCAGGACAAAAAGGCATTGCAAAAAAGTTGACTATTCTATTGCATTCTAACAGATTATAGTTTTAAGCCTTCTTTTAGTAAATCCTATGAGCATCTGTGAACATGTTCCTTATGTATTTCTCATCAAGTTAGTTTTATTCTAAAAATGTTCCAATTCTAGTTAACGCCACTGAAAAAATGTCTCAAGATATTTTTTTTTCCTGATGTTATACATTAAAGAGCAAGCCACTTTCACTGTGTGCATTTGTGGGGAGTGCTTTTTTTCTGATAAAATCAAGTAGTTAACAGTACAGACTAAACTGTAAATGTGCCTATAACTGTTTTAAGTGGCATAGACTGTTCCCGGTCATTACTTACATGTATTACAAAGTTCTGTTCCCCAAACCAGTGGATTTATATTTTTTGTAAATTTCAGTAACTGGCTAGTATATGCACTGCCTGGATGCTAGGAAAAAAGAAATACAGAGGACCTGAAACAAAATCACCTACAAAAGGCGAGGAAAAAATAATGCCTGTGAAAAGTACTGCAGCTGTTTAGAAAAAGCAGTGCAAGCTCCAGACATGACTTGCAATAACCTAGAGGAAGGTATAAGACAACTGCACACAGATCTGAAACAAAACTCTGATGAAGTATATCAAATCAAACAACAAAAGGCAGGAAAAAAAATGGAAGAAGCTTTAAACGGATATTTAGACAAAGTGACAAAACTGCAAAAATCAGAGGTCAAAATGAAGAAAAGGCTGGCTGAATATGAGACTGCTCAAGAAGGGAAGTTTCAAAACATAACAGAATTACAGAACAGAGCACCTAGGGAAAACCTGACATTTTCTGCTGTACCAGAGAAGCTGGAAGGTACAGACTGTATTCATTTTAAGAAAGCACAAATAAGTAACTGGAGTGGTATTCCACAGCAGGAGTTTATTGTACATGCACCAAATCTGGCTATGAGAAAGCAACCTAGACCTTTAACAGTCAGGAAGTAATCATACCAGAAGGAGTCTATTCTGATAAAACTGTGGCAGAAAGATAAAGTACTAAAAGTGTGAAACAGCAGTGTTTCTGGAAAATGATTACTCATTCTACACCAGACAGAAGATGAGTAAATATATTCCATTATTCAGGGAATGTCAAGAGGCAGGCGTGAGACCCATCTATCTTCAAAATACTCTTCCCTTAAGGGACAATCATTTTTTGATGAAGTACATGCCAAGGAGGAAATACAAAAGTCTGCCCATCAAAAAGTGAGCTAAGAAACAGAAGGAGATTCTGTTTCTTGTTTTTCTGGTAATAACCATAGAGAGACTGTGCCAGTGAAACAATGTTTCAAATGAAAATGCTTGAGCAAAGGAAAAAAAGCATAGGAGTCAATTAGAAGAATAGAGAGTATGTTGAAAATGAAGCAGAGAGAGAATTTGGAAGATGGAAATGAACAGGAATAAAACTAGTAACTTGGAATTGACAAATGTGGGATTACAAACCAAGAATTATATTTATGAAACATAACAGAAGAAAATCTGGAAATATTGCAGTCTGTTAAACTTTTAGGGGAATCTAAGGCATATGCCCTACTTCATGCCATTAATGTTTGGAAAAATTCTTAGGAGAGGAGGAAGAAATTAAACTGCAAGTAAAACAAAATTTTCTCTTAATGGTACTGTTATTATATAACATGATTTTCTTTGCATGTTATAAAGTAAAGTTTTCTCAGTTATTGTTAAGCATAATCGGGGTACTAATGTAAACAGGTGCTCCTGTTTTTTTTCTTTCTTCCTTCTCGCTTTCTCCTTATTGATTTTTAAGGAATGTAGGCACTGCAATGTAAAAAAGATAACAAAAGTCTGGTTAAAAACAGCATGACAAGAAAAATTAGTGTGTTTTTTCTTATTCCTGCAATGACTGGATTAAGGCCCATAACTTCATTTAGTAACAAGTTTTAAGACAAAACAAGTAAATAAAAAATACTGAATATTATAAATTTTTTTTCTAGCAAATAAATGTATGCTTAGTAGTAATTCAGTATCTGGTCATCATGTCTCCAGGAGACAATCTGATGAAGACAAATGGCTAGGAGATGATGTTCTCTGAAAGCATTTGTTTACCCAGCTGAGAGAGCTACAAAGATAAAACAAAACCAGACAGCAATTAGTTGAAGCATAGGCTGCACACCAAGCGTCTTACCATGGATAACCTTTCTTTTAGGTTAATTTAAGTAAGAGTATGTGGCTGTCAGTTTGGAACATTTGATTTTATTAGGAGGGTAAAACTTCAATATTTAAAGATGTACATAGTTTGCGTTTTATTATTAACTTAATATGTTTTAGGGGAATACTGGTGGTGTGTGTGTCTTTTTTTAGTTTGGGGGCTTTCAATAAAACAAAAAAAGTTTTGTAAGATGTAACATACGCTCAAATGGATATGACAAAACTGTATAAAAGAACAAACCTGCCAAACAATGTATGCAAGTAACACAAAAGCTGGCACTAAACATTTAACAAAAAAGCTGTTATATTTAAAAGGTGAGAATAATGACTTTCATACAATGATGTTTTCTGTAATGTCTGCAAATGCCAATGGTCTCTCAGATAAATACAAAAAACAGTGTAGAAAACTATATAAAACAATGTAGACTGGAAATAGCTATGCTACAGGAAACGCACTTTGAAAGAACTGAACTTGGGATTTGATAAAGGTTTTTAGGATGGTTATTCAACAGAATACCTGGGACAAAGAGAGCACTTGTATTAACTGTAAGAGGAGCTCCAACAGTGATAGAAGATAAAAAATAACAATGGTAGATTTGTAGTACTAACGGGCTACTGGCAAGGGAGGAGAATTACAATGGCATGTATTTATATGCCACCTAAAGCTGCTATAATGGAGCTTAAGAAAATTCTGTAATAAATAATCAGCTTTCAGCAAGGAATACTTGTCGGGGCGGAAAGGAAAATATAACAAAGGATAGATTTTTGAAAAAAATTAAGAAAATATTTGGTATGGAAGGTGCGACTTCAGTACTAGGAGTTCAGACTGAATTTACATATTATTCCCCAAAATACAAAAACTGGGCTAGGCAACACAGAGTTTACATTTCACAGGAATGTGTGCATTTAATTGAAGATCTTGATACACACACGATAACTATTTCAGATTATGTGCCAATAATAACAAATAAAAATACAGGGTAATGAAATAAAAATGAAACACTTGCACTTTCCCACGTATTTGTTGAAAAGAGAGGAATTTAAGGAATAGGCAGTGGAAATTATTCAGGAGCTATGAGAGAAGATAGATATTTCTTCTGAAAAATACAGCTAGAGAGTGGGATAAAATTAAACTGGAGATTAAAAACACAGTGGAAATAAAAGAAAGGGAGGTATGGTTAAGAAGCTACAAGAATTATATAATAGAGGGACTTACAAATGTTAAAGCATTGCAAAATAGGGGGAATCTCACAGAACAAGAAGAGGAGCAACTGCAGAATGCTAAACAGAAAATAAGGGATTACCTAGATAATATGCATGCGTTTAGAAAGACTGCAGTTAAGCAACTTTTTTTTGATGATAACTCTAGAGCGTAAACACTTTTAGCACAACGGCTCAGGCAACAGAATGTAGAAAGGGCTGTTGTCAAGCTTAGGGAGCCTACAACAAGGAAGATGACAAGAGATCCTGTAGAAGTATTAGAAATATTTCAGAAATTCTATGAAAGTGTGTATAAAGCACAGAAATATGGAAATCAAGAAAAGATACAAATTGAAATGTTTATTTAAGAATTAATTATGCCAAGGTTAGAGGTAGATGAGGCTCAATTACTAACAGGATAGGAGGAGATGAGGGAGATGAGAGAAAAATGGTGATGCATAAGCAAGTTATAGGAAAGTCTCCAGGAATAAATGGTATTCCTGTATAAGTTTGGAAGATAGGAGGGGAAAAACTGATAGACAGTTTTGTTTAACAGCATTTTAAGAGGAAGAGAAGTACCAACATCCCGGAAGAAAACAGTGGTAGCTCTAATGCCTAAAGATGGTAAAGATTCATCAGATCCAGCTTCACACAGGCCCATTTCAATCCTAAACCATGACTATACAGTGTTTATGTCTATAATGGCTAAAAGAATGGCAAAAGTGATGCCAAAACTGATAGATATGGATTAATGTGGTTTTGTGGAGGGGAGGCATACATTTGACTACATTAACAGAACACTGATGATCCAGAGGGAAGCAGAATGTAAGAAAAGAAAATACCACTGTTGTTGGTGAGTCATAATGCAGAGAAAGCTGGTACTTTATGAGCAGGGCATTGGAAGCATTTGAATTCCCTGATAAAATTATAAGGTTGATTAGGAGGATATATGAGGGATTGGAAGTGACAAGTAAAGTGGGTGACGTCCTCTCTGACAACTTCTGCTTGAGCAGAGGAAGCGGTTGGGGTATCCTTTTCCCTTTGTTATTTGCATTATACTTAAAACCACTAGCAAAGAAAATAAGGGACTCAGAAATTCAAGGATATAATTGGTAAGGTAGTCAAGAAAAGATATGCAGGTACTTTAAACCTGATAAAACCAGAAAAGGACATTACAGTGTTGTGGAACATTTTGAGACAGTTTCAAAGCATTGTGGGATAGAAAATTAATGAAGCAAAAGGAATACAGTAGCGGTAAATTATGTAGCCATACAAAAACTGGTTCAGCAATATCCATATTTATTGGGACATGAGAAAATGAAATATTTAGGAGTATGGATTAAAAATTATTCCAGTGTGGCAGCTAAGGCTATGTGGAAAGACACTAAACAAAAGATAATACAAAAATTATTGTAAATTGGAAGCTTTATTGTATGGATATGGATAGTAAGATACAAGCAGTTAAAATGCTTTTAGTCCCTTTAAAATCTTATACACAGGTTAGGCATATTTTTATTAACCAGAGGAGAAGTTGTGGATAGCAATTAAAGAGCTGAAGGATTTTATCTGGGAGGGGAAGATAGCAAGAGTCAAGTGGAATAAGGTGATTCTTCCAACAGAACAAGTCAATCTTGGATTACCTGCTTTGAAAGGGAATTTTCAGAGCTACACAGTTAAGGCTCCTATACATAGCACAAGCAGAAACCTTTAATTCTAAGTGGAAAGTGATGATAATGAAACGGGGAGAAGCTCAAACAAGGAGAGACTGCAGTTTTGGATGCAGACCTTTAAGAATAAATATAATCATGCAGAAGTATCATATTCATAAAGTAGCAGACAGTATTCTAAGAACAAAGCCAACACGAGAGAATGGAGAAAGGAGATTCTGCCGATAGGGATGACTGCAAACAGGGATACAGACAATAGGCAAGAGGGGGCTGGAATTTATTAGAGAAAACTGTCAAAGGAAACAAGGTACTCTAGAGAGAGAAAGGTAAAAGAATGGGAGGATGCCAAGAACTTATTTGGACTGCACATTAGAGACTGCCTTTCTCATCAAGGATTGATATCAGAGAATAGGCTCAAGGGCTAGGTACTCACTTCTAGTGTGTTGTATGGTGTTTTGACAATTGCTGAATATGGGAACTTCAGCAAAAAAAAAAAAAGTGAATTATGAAAGGAAGAAAGCATATTCTCAACTGCAGATCCACAGAGAAGGATCCTAAATGCCCAATCTCAAAATTTCTACAATATGAGAATCAGGAGGAGGATACATTCACCATGCAGGATATTTCCCAATTAGTATGCAATGCATTAGCAATACTGTTTTTAGCTAACCTGTCTGCTTCATCAAACACCACATACTCCACGCTGTTGAGCTTCAAATTCATCTCCATCACCACATGCATAAGTCGACCAGGCGTACCAATGATTCTGTGCAAAACAGAGAAATCAAGTTAATAACTTTGAAAAAAAATCACTGTTCAGTTACAGCACATGCAAGAACATGAAGTATAACTGATGCTCAAACTCTGCAATATTTAACTAATACTGAAACATTTACTACACAGGTGTGGAGTTGTGAGGTTTATTTTGAATTTATGTTCATAAAAAAAAAATTAGCTTGCAAACTCCACACTAACTCTACTTCACAGATATGGGATGCAGAGAAATCCAGTGAAATCTTAACTGGTGCAGAAAGCAATAAAAAATAAATGATGTAAAATATTACTTCTCAAATTTCCAACTGCATGGAGCACAGTGAATTACATAAAAAAGGCAGACAAGTTGTCCCATTTTCAGTAAAAAGCAACACAGAAAAGGATTAAAAGCACTGTAAAATCCTTGAGACTCTTTGGATGGGTCATTCCAAAATGAAGAGCAAACATTCCCAGAAATCAACAATTAAACCAGCAAATAACAGACAATATTAATCACGTCATTTACACAACTACCTGATGCATATGTAACAAGAAGCTTGTATGTAACAGCTGTACACACAAAAAAACATTCTGCTGAATAAACATTATCTGTACAACAGTTTAATTATTTTTAACAGTTAACTATTAAAGTAAATTCGTCAGTTTAGGTAAAAACTTAAATTTTTAACAAGCCGAATCAAATGCAATGCCTCACCCTCACAAGTGGACGCAACTATCAAAACCCATTGTTTAATAAATATCTTTCATTTATTACATTTCAACAAACATGCATGTGCATTCCAGTCCTATCGCTAAAAACTATGTAGTGACTGGTGCACCATCATTAAACTTATCACACAATTTTAATGAAGACAGTCATTTCAACCACAGTCCAGATGTAATTCCTCATTAAAAGGTTAATTCACCAAGTTCAATTAACCCTTGACACTAGACATCATTTTGAAAATAAACATACATCTTTACACCCTTAAATGCAACATAAATTAAATGCTCCTTGTCTGGTTGGCAACTAACATTCCTCATCCATCAAACTAGCCCATTTTCAACTTTCAGAAGGCATTTGATTTTGTCTCAGTATTTGTATCTAAGCCACCAGTACTCAGTTTTATCTCACCAGTGTCCTTTCATTATTTTTTCACATTACTTCTCACATTTGTTCACCAGTCATGGGGATCGTCAGTTCATTTGCCTGTTGCATTATCTTTAGCATCATTGTATGCAAACATTCCTGCATTTCCTTCTCAAACTCCACCCATTTAGTCTCTGCAGTACTTAAAAGAAAAGTACCTCAGAACTAAAAAAAAAAAAAAAAGTTTTTTCACTTTGTTTTCTGAGCTATTTTAACACCTCAAAATCACTCTGACTGCTTCTTATATAATTTCAATAGGTTTGTCTGCAAAATGGCTGCCAATGGGGCTTGACATATCAACATGATCTTGTTTTTCTTCAAGCTTTTCTCTTTCCTATAATCTATTTCAAGTCTGCTTTATAGGAGTCATGCTAGACATAAGGAAGTAGTGATGTATTCCCATGCCACTGACATATGAGATTAGTGTCAACCTTCTGTAACAGGACTGCTTCTTTTATTTCTTGAATGGCCAATATTTGTGAGCCTCACAGCTTGTTTTACAGTATAAGGAGTTATACAGCTGCAATCAACAATTAGCTAAACTGCAGGCCTTTCTTCAAAGTATCTTTTTGTAGTTCAAGATAAACTGACAGTCTCTTCTCCCCAATAATTTTACCTCAGGTGTCAAAGCCATCACTGCTCGGAGGGATCCTTGCAGTTTCATGTACAAGTGACTGCTACTGGAAAGAAAAGGATTTGAAGGCAATTCTGTTCTCCTGTGCCAACAGTAGAAATATTTTTATTTACATTCAGTCATTCATTTACTGATATAGCTAGATGGAAATCTGAAGTACTTTTAACTATTTCTTAATGTTTCAATGAAAGGGCATACTGCACATGTAAGCTACAGTAAATGCAGCTGTACATCACAGATGCTGCCAATTGTTACACTTCTTTTTCATGCACTCTACCTGTACAAGGACTGACTCAGTCAGTGAAACTGTCTCTTCCAAGGATCTGTGTACCAGATATGCATCCTCGTCTGGAAGGATGTCACAAGAAAGCACTTCATCAACAGTACCAGGGCACTTAGTTGATATAGTTGCCCACCTGTCTCACTTCCTGCAGAGAAGTCATGATTTGGGCAGTTCTGTCTGTGGCGGGCAGGCATGAAATGATAAATCTGTTAATACTATTCAAGAATTACTTTTCTCTAACTGTTACAAACATCTCTGATACTACATTTAAGTGATCTTAAAATGTAAAGTAATATAGACAACAAGCATTTAAAAGTTTAAAGCTTAGCATTTCAGTACCATGATGCTGCTTATATAAATTTGTTGAAAGAGGTGAAACTGCCTTTGAACCACTGACTAATCTAATTGCTCTGTTTTGATAGAAAAGGAAAGGCTACATTGGAAGCAACTGTGAATCAGTGCAAGTTCTCATCCTCTCTGCAACAGAGAGACAGTGGAAAAAATTTTCACACCTCTCGGACTTCTTTTTACAGCTGCTGCTGAGCTCCTGATATCAGCAGGACTCACCCATGTAAGACCGTCAGCAGTACCGGACTACAGACTTCTCTGTCTGTGGTATGTCATGCAGGCATGGACAAATTCCTCTACAAATTGCCTACACAATACTAGAACCATACTGCAGGGAGAAAAAACTTAAGAGTGGAGTTAAACTGTATGAGAAGGTGGACTTTTCCTTTAAGCTCTAGTAATAATTCTTAATCTCCACATCTGCTATGAAAGCTCTGACTAAACCATTCCCATCAAAGGGTGCAACGAAGCTAAGATTCATTCCAACCATTGTGGTCAGTCTCTCCATAAGTTCTTTTTGCTACTTCACAAAAAATATTAAAAAAAGTATCCTCGACAAACTCATTAAAAAATATATATATTTCTTGTTTAAAATGCTCATCTTTCACTCAGTCCCCCTTTACTTTACCTTGAACTGTTAGCTTGTGCCAGTATCTGTCTGACTTTTCAAACCCCCCAGTCTGTCCCATTTAGCCTTAAGGGTGTCTTTAGTTTCTTTTGTAAATGTTAGCAGTACATTAATTTTTTTTTCTTTTGCCACCTCCCTTCTGACCTCTTCCTGTTTGTCAAGCATGGACTGTGAATGAGTA